>NC_041715.1:18371855-18671855 GCF_900700375.1 Denticeps clupeoides
GTGGTGCAGAATTACAGCCGCTTTGATCCAGTCCCACAATAAGATTTCCCAGGACGCACCGTTTCAGTGTCTGTAGCTTTAAATGCTAATGAGTAGGAGAGAGGCGGGACGAGGAGGAGAGCGGCCTATAGAAGTTGAGCGGGCAATTGTGGAACTGACATCATCAACACCGTTCACCAACAATGTTTGACATTTACATTTACATTTACAGCATTTATCAGACGCCCTTATCCAGAGCGACTTACAATCAGTAGTTACAGGGACAGTCCCCCTGAAGCAACTTAGGGTTAAGTGTCTTGCTCAGGGACACAATGGTAGTAAGCGGGATTTGAACCTGGGTCTTCAGGTTCATAGGCGAGTGTGTTATCCACTAGGCTACTACCACCCTGTTTGATTCAGACAGGAAATTTATTTGTCGACATTTTTCCAGAAAAAATGTAATCAACCCTCTGGTTCTTCAGAGTCTTGTGTGACAGAACTAAAAAATTATGACATAAGATCTGACAGTCTGAGCTGCCTCTCTCTGAACGGTGAAGCAGAATGGCCATAGCACTCTTCACACCCATCACCATTTCTAGCCACTGCAGGACCATAGACAGGCTCGGGCACCTCATATTAATGTCAAATAATCTCACAAAGTCACATTTTCATGACAATTTCATTAACAAAAAGAAGGGGCATGTGCTTTATAAGTTCACAACTGACTACATACTGTTCATTGAATGTAGTCAGAAGGTCATAGTGACCATATTATTGTCACAAAATATTTGCCATTATATCTGGAAATCATTCAATCTAGCCATTAAACCAGGCAAAGTTTTAATGCAGGCTGCAACGGCATAAAAACATTATGCAATTTTAACTCAAACGAACATGAAACAAATCCATATAGGCAGGATCTATGTCTCTTAATTCAAAGACGTGCTAGCACAACTGGGGCAGTGGTGACCTAGTGGCTCGTAAGCTAATTGTTGCAGGTTCAAATCCTGAACCACCAAGGTGCCACTGAGGTCCCATTGATCAAGGTACCGTCCCCACACACTGCTCCCTGGTCACCTTTCATAGATGCCCACTGCTCAGTAAGGTGATGTGTTAATTGCAGAGGACACATTTCGTTGTGTCACAACATGGGTAAACTAATTGGGTACAACATGCAACACTAATTGACTGTAAATGGGCTGCCCAAATGGGCTGTCTGAGTGGACAAAGATCAGAAATTTCAGCAGTGAAGGATTTATTATTGGCTGGGTTTTGAAAGAAGGGGAGCAGAAGGCTACCCCCACCTAGTCCATCAAAGTCCAGGTGACATCAAAGTGATCGAGAACAAAACAAGGGCCACCTGACCTCACACATCACATCAATGTCAGCTAAATCTACATGACACACAAAATACTCGTGGTATTCACTCTGATATGCTGATTTTATATCCACATATCCAATACCCAGTGATGTATGAGTTTATTGAACATTAACGCCTTGCTTGTTTACATAATTTAAGCACATCTGAATTGGGCATAGAGAAAGTTGCAGGATACATTTCACTGCGTGTTTTACCATATCCAACCATGTAAGCGGCAAATAAACTGAACTTGAACTTAAAATTCAGACTGCAAACTACATCTGAGACATCTGCGTGACCCACACACCGTCACCCAACAATCCCTCTCTTTTCAGAAGATGGTCATTATCTCGCCAACTGCAACGCTGCTGCGGCACCCACTCTCCGCCCGTCACCTTCAAGCTCTCCTTCCGAACACCCGCTTCCACATTCTCAGAAATGGATGAGAGGAAGTGCAGCGAGCATTTTCACTTCCGCTTAAAGAGGGACACACACACACACACACACATCACAAATTTTAGTGACCCATGTAATAACTATGTAACATCTGCATTATAACTCTCTGTAACAAGCTGTAACACGACTTTTCAAAGCCTAAACCTGAAGAAAACAGTAAAAAGTCACTGTTATCAGGAGCAGCAAAAAGTCCCAAATTCCCTGAGTGGTTGTTTTTGTGTGGACACACACACACACACACATACACAGTTGCAGGCTTCTACTGCATTCCATTACAGGCATTATAAAGGCAAAAATAAAACCAACATGCTCTACAATAACTTTCCCTAGAGGAGGAAGTCAGTGGTACCATGACAACCCAAACTAACCATAAAGGAAATGTTCGGCTTTCAACACACACATTCTTCTAACAGGAAGAGTGAACAGCTGTGACGGAGCTCTGGTGTGTGTGACAGCGGCGGACATTCGGTGACACCATTGCCAGGCACCAGGGAGGGTTGGTTGGGGTGATGAGGAATTTCAGCCAGCATCACAAAAGTCTTCCTCTGCGAAAGCAAAAAATCTGTGGAACACTGAGCCCATTGTTGCTGCCCCCCGACCCCCACCTCCAAGACCACGCTGGCCAATGAGTGAGCGGCGAAAAAAGGGAGCTCACAATTAGGCCAATAACAGTCCTGCCCACTCATATGACAGCGGGACGGTCACGGAGGGTCACTTAAAGGCCCTTGGCATGTAAACAGCAGCCATGTTCACAGCAAAGGGGAACTGGACCAAACCAGTTGACGGTGCTCTGCACTTTCAGTGCCGGAAACAAACTTCAGCAAACCCAGCAGCTACAGAAAAAAAAAAAAAAAAGCAGGAAGGATGCGGACATCACAGCTAACCTACTTCTTCCACGCTCCACCCCACCAAGCAGGCACGGAAAAGAGGCCCGCTGGGACCCAGGGAGAGAGATGAGAAGCTTCCAGATCTCAACAACTTCCTCCACTTCCCAAAGTCCTGCAGACGCAGTGTCTGCAGGCACCAAAGCACGCACCTCCACCTCCGCACGGGGCTCGTCCGCAGATAAGACCGAAAGCGGAGTGTTTGCGGCGGTGTGGATGCTCGGAATGATGGGACGCGACGCGACGCGACGCGCAGCGCGCAGCGCGCACCGGTGACAGTGCTGCCGCCGCGGCTCTGTGATCTCCGGGCTCTTCGGGCCTGCAGCTGCAGGGCGTCCATCTGACAGCCCGGGTCGGACCGGAGCGGTACCGCTCCGTAAAAAAACCGGGAGGGAACGCGCGCAGGGCTGATCGCGTCCGCGGCCGCCGCGCGAACAAAAAACGCGATGGTGCTAAAAAAAAAAAAAAAAACACAGTACCTGATCAACGAGCTTCAGAACCGCCATCACATCATCCGCGCAGACGGAGCTCCGCGTCGACCGCGGCACTTCCGGCCCCGAGCGGCGCGGCGCGGCGCGATCGGCGAGCGGAGAGGAGCGGAGCCGCGCAGCCCACACCGGCCCTACAGGAAGTGAGCGCTGTTCTCCACCCCTTCACACGACGCGACGATGGTGATGATGATGATGATGATGATGATGGTGATGATGGTGATGCGCTCAAAAAAATTCAAAATGTAACACAAATGTAACGCGTTCAAAATGTAACACAAATATCGCCTGTCTTTACCTAAAACGGCTCTAATGTTTTGTGGTTGGAAGAAATAAAATGAGCAAACTTTTTACCGAAATCGTCTTTTCTATGCTTTTAGAAGGCATTTGGTCCTGACGACACACACACACACAGAGAGAGAGAGAGAGAGAGGTGAGCAAGGAGGAGGTCATGAGACTCGAACTCATGATGGATTCCAGAGCTGCTCCAGCTTTCTACTGCAAAAAAAGGGGAAAACTTTTGTTACGTTGCAGCCTTATTCCAAAATGGATTAAATTCGTTTTTTTTTCATCGGAATTCTACAAACAACACACCATATAGACAACGTGAAGAAAAAAAGTTTCTTTTAGGTTTTGACATCACAGTGTATTCACGGCCTTTGCTCGATACTTTGTTGATGCGCCTTTGGCAGAAATTACAGCCTCTTTTTTGAATATGATGCCCAAGCTTGGCACACATATCCTTGGCCAGTTTGGCCCCTTTTGCAGTACCTCTCAAGCTCCATCAGGTTGGATATTTTAAGATCTTTCCAGACATGTCCTGAAGCCACTCCTTTTAGATCTTGGCTGTGTTCTTAGGGAAGGTTTTTGAATCGTTGCCGAAGTCCGAGTTCAAGAGTGCTCTGAAGCAGGTTTTTACCCAGGATGTCTCTGTGCATTGCTGCAGTCATCTTTCCCTCTATCCTGACTAGTCTCCCAGTTCCTGCAGCATGATGCTGCCACCACCATGCTTCACTCTAGGGATGGTACTGGCCTGGTGGTGACTGGTTTCTTCCAAACGTGATGCTTGGCATTCACACCAGAGTTCAATCTTTGTCTTATCAGATCAGAGAATATTCTCATTGTCTGGGAGTCTTTCAGGTGCCATTTGGAAAACTCAATGTGCCTTTTACTAAGGAGTGGCTTAGATCTGGCTACTCTACCATACAGGCCTGATTGGTGGATTTCTGCAGAGATGGTTGTCCTTCTAGAAGGTTTGCATTGGCCCACAGAGCCTCTGACGGAGCGACCATTGGGTTCTTGGTCACCTCCATGACTAAAGCCCTTCTGCAATCACTCAGTTTAGGTGGCCAACCAGCCTTCGGAAGATCATCTCAAAGATGATGGGGTGTTAATTGCATTCCGCAGTGTAGGGATATATCTGGGAGAAGAATGTAAAGTTTCCCTTTATGCAGATGACCTTCTACTTTTTATATCAAATGCAATCTCCTCCCTGCAACCTGTACTGTCATTGCTCAATGAATTTAGCTATTTGTCAGGATATAAGCTGAATTTGCACAAAAGTGAACTCTTTCTGCTAAATAATATAGCACTAACAACTGAAAAATCTGTTTACCTGTCTCTGTACTACAATTACAAGGAAACATTTTAAAGAAAATTCAACTAGGTTGTTGAGCCAAACAAAAAAGACTTGGGACAATGGTCACCACTGTCCATGTCCCTGGTGGGACACATTAATGCCATTAAAATGAGTATTCTTCCTAAATTTTTATCTTTTCCAGTAAACATTTGATCTGTCACCTTTTGGGCATATTTTCATAATCAACCTAATCGGCCTGCCTGGGTGGAAATGGAGATAAAGTCTGTAAAATATCTCTCTATCTCTGCACTCCGTGGATCTGCACTACCCATCTCCTCAATTAAATCAGTCAATCAACAATTCAGTTATTAGGCATACCTTGAGAGTATGGGCTCAGTTCAGAAAGCACAATGGTCTTTGGGCTTCTTTCTGTCCAGTCCTATCGTCTCTAACCTTCTCTTCCAACCTTCTCTACATGATTGAGTGTTTCAGGAATGGTACATTAAGGGCATCTAGCTTTGCAAAGATCTGTTTGTTGACCATAGGTTTGCATCATTTGAACAGCTTTCTGAAAGGTTTAACCTACCTAATTCCCATTTTTTCCAGATACCTGCAAGTAAGACACTTCATTGGCTCTTTAATACCAAATTTCCCTGAGGCTCCTGCTGTAAACATCCTAGATAATCTCCTCTGTTTGATCCCGCTGCATAAAGGCCTAATATCCACTATTTACGGTGGATTTATGGGTTCGAGTTGCACCCCTTTGTGTAAAATTAAAACTGCTTGGGAGAAAGATTTAAACTTGTCACTGTCAGATGATACTTAATCTTGTCAACTCAACCTCCTTATGTGCCCACCACTCTTTATTACACAGGGCACATTTCTCCAAACTTAAACTCTCCCGTTTCTACCCAGACATTGATCCTAACTGTGATAAATGTAAATTCAATCTTATTCATGTGTATTGGACATGCCCAAATTTTTGGAAAAATTCTGAAGGGATGTTTTTAAAACCTTGTCGTACATACAGAAATGAAACCTTGAACCAGACCCTCTGATCGCTCTTTTTAGTGTCACTGAGGAGGAAAATAAGCGTCTAACAGCTAAACAGCGTTTGTTATCTTATTCGACACTCCTGGCCAGGCGTTCTATTCTTCTATTCAAGTGGAAGGATTCCACATCACCCACTCACGCCCAGTGGCTCAGAGATATTATGTCTTGTTTGTCCCTGGAGAAGATTCACTACACAATCCGTTATTCAGACTTAAAATTTCAACAGGTGTGGGGGCCCTTCCTCTGCTTTTTTCATATAAATTTAGAGTTTGATTCCCTTCATATTTAACTGTTCTTTTTTTTGCCATACAGGACCTGGTATCTAGCTTTTCTTATGCATGTAAAGCTGGCTTGGAGTCAGGGAGGGGGGTGCTATAGGGTTAAGGGGGTTATAACATTTACAATATATTGAAACATTACATGTTTACCCTGTTATATCCCTTTTTAAAATCAATACAAATTGTTGAAATAAAAAAAAAAAAGATGATCAGGTGTGAATACTTATGTACATGAGCTCTTTGGTAATTTTACCAAAACATCAAGTTTTTCCACATTGACATAAGAGGACACTAGGTTAGGGTCAAACATTGCAGGTTGTAAATCAATTTCCTCTGTGTACCTGTATCTTGCTTGTATGAGATTCAAAAGTTGAATTAAGAGAAGCGTTTAAATAAATAAAAATCACACATTGGAGGCAGATTTTGGTAAACAAATGTTTATTTCCATTAATCTACATCAGTAAGAACAGATGGATCAAGCACTGAAAACAAAGTAGCTGATAAAATGGCAATACACAGAAACTTAAAGCTAAAAATGCAGCAGTGGCTTTTCTTTTCAATCTCCAGACCAGATCATTCCTCAAAGAAAAGATAAACACTACAAGTACTTTTTACTTTCCATTCAATAATAAAAAACAAAACAAAAAACATCTTACCACTGACAGCTACTGAATTTTTAAAAATTGGACCAGATTATTTTTGAACCATGTAAAGTAGAACATAAATACAGAAGAGGGTGCACAGGAAATGCAGCGGGCGATCACAGGAAGTAGTCCAGCTCGTAGCGGACATACTGGTTCTTCTCGTCGTTGTAGACAAGGGGATAGTGCGCGATGAGGGCATCCTGCGAGCCAATGTAGATCGAGTTGTAAATCTTCCAGTAGACGTCCCGCACTTTCCGCGCTGGGTGGAACAATCCCTGTAGGGATTGTAATGTGTTGTCACTGGATACCAGCATATCAATAATGTTTTAAATAGCTTAAACTCTGCACAACTGTATTTCTAGAGCTGAGAATTACAACAAGTAAAAGAAGCCAATTCTTAAACATAGGTCAAATTTTCATTTTTGGGACATTTTCAGTGCACAAAAAGCACTGTTTAGCCATAGATTGTAGCTCAAAATGCATTATGGCTTATACTATAAAAAAAGGACATTACAATGTCACTACAATGTGTACTGTGATTGATCTAAATAAAGTTTGTAGGTTGTTGCACTTTTGAGTGTTTAGTCAATGACAGTCAGTCACTCACCTGCAGGCAGTACTGGAGCATGCGGCATGGCCCGATTGCCACCCTCAGACCCTCCAGGGCGCCCATCACTGCCTGAATGACATGAGGCGAAGTCTCAAACACATTGGGCCACACATAGTTGAGCAGGTGGTTGAGAGAGTCCTCGCAGCCAAAGCCGTAAACACCCAGGGACATGTGCTGGACCACAGCACTGGCCGTCTGTCTGTGGACCAGGTCCCTGTGGGACAGACAGAGAAGAGATTAACCCCAACCCACTGGATGTGGTCAAACGTAGAACATCTGTTCAGGCAGAGAGAAACATTTAAACTCACCGGTCCATAAGGGCATCTTCCAGAAGAGGCGTTACAGCATAGATGTAGTCCTTGCCCATTTCTCCAATGTACTCAAAGAGGAAGGACAGGGACTTGAGCACGCCGTTCTGCACATTGAGCTCCGGAACACGGTACTCATTCATCAGGGCAGGGAGCACAGTGAAAGGAGAGCACGTCTCTGCCACAATGGCGATAGCTACTGTCGTACACACTCGGTTCTGACGTTCCTGCACCTTCAGGTTGTTCAGCAGTGTGGCCAGCACATCATGAGGACTGAAGAGGGAGAAGGGGGAATTTTACTTCGTGAAAATCATATTTAATATTAAAAAAAGGATTTCATTGTTCTATGAAACCATGAAAAGGAGCAACGGTCACATGCTTACCCAATAGCCTTGGCAATGTATCCGAAGGTGTTGACAGTGGCTCTACGAATTGCCTTCTTATGAGCCTTCAACAGTTCCAACAGCTCAAAGCAGATCCTCATCCATTCACGAGCCGAGACGTATTCAGCACCCCTGCCAATTAAAAGCACAATATTTATACTGGCTGAAAAAAATCTGAAAAGCGACACGGCAGAATCCCTTATTGTCCAGGATAGAAAACATACGTCAGCAATCAGCATGAAGAAAACGTGAGAAGCGATGATGTGTGTGTGGTTATGGGTAAAGAAAAAAAGCATGCAAGCTGCAATCACACTGACCTGTCTGCAATCCTGCCCACCAGGTCGATGCAGTTCTCCTGCACCTTCTCATGCCTGTTCTTCAGGATGGGAGTCAGTCGTGGAAGCAGGTCTTTAATGGGTGGAGTCATCTTATGCATACCTGCAGATGGAGAACAAAGCTCTCAGGGTCTGAACCATAATGGCCAAAAAAAAAAAAAAATTGGAGAGGACACTCACCAATAACGTTGACAATCGCCTTCAGAGCTCCCAAGATGCTCCCCAGCACTTCAGGGTACTCCTCTCCCAGGTACTCGTAAAGGACCACACCCAGATGACCCATCAGTTTCTCCTAAGACACCAGAGGGGGTCGAGACATTTAGCAGGGAAGGGGCAGCAGCAGTGCGGTTGTATGTGAAGTCCCTCTTACCTCCTGACAGGTCTTCATCACCACTGCCGTGCGAGAGATCAAGTCAGCAGCCTGCTGTCGGACTTTGGCCGATTTGTTGTTGAGCCGCCACAGGACTGTACCACAGATCTGAGGCAAGTAGGGCTTCACGCGCTTGCCCAACGCATTAACCACCGTGCCAAATCCGTTCAGCATCACAGAGTCCTGCGCAGAAAACGCATGGAGTTCAACACAAATTTTATAATGAATAGTGGCTTTCATCAACTTCAGAAATATCACAGCTACACTGGGCTGCTAGCGCGTTACATAAATAAAAAAAGTAGCACAGGTACTGCTCACACTGAAATGTAATGCAGGTAAAGTAAAATCTATACAAAAGTTTCATTTTTCAAATTAAATTCATGTTTGTTTCCTACTCTACCTATTGATAACCAAGGATTTGTACAGCACTGGTATAAAGGCAGTAGTAAATATAAAAATATATGGAATCACACCTCAGTGGTCTGCTCCTGGAAAGCATAGAGGATGCCGTCGATCAGCTGCTCCTCTAGCTTATGGTCGATGTCAGCTGCGCCCAGATTTCCCATGATCTTCTCAATGGTCTCCATGACCATCTTTCTGTACTGCTCTGCCTCATCCTTCAAATCGTCGACAATGCGTGAGATGATCTCTGCAGCCCCAACCTTATTGGCCAGTTCCACGGTGGTGTCCACCAGCTGTAGATTACAACAAAAACCTTTACTACAGCATTCACAGACACTACAAATACTTGCAGAGAGTCTGTGACAGTTCAACTGGTGCATCAGAGTGGGTCGAAAGGTACAGTACCTGTCTGTAGTTGCGTCGGTCCAGAGCCATCCTGTGTTGCCAGAAGTGCTTAAAGAAAGGCGGCAGGATCTCGGTTTTGATGTAGTTGGCTTCCACACCATCTGTGCCGCAACATTGCTTCACAACCTGAAAGGTAAAAACTAACTTTATTAAAAACAAGTATTTATTAAAAACAGGAAATTAGTTGACTAAGGGGAAATCCCTCTCTGACCTTAAGTACAATCTTCTTCATTTCTTCGTCTGGAGACTGGAATTCTCTGATGAGGATAAGCATCACCTCCCTGGTGTAGTAGTTGGCATATTCAGCATCCATAAGGGGGATCAGGTAACCAATGGCCTTCAGGAATGCAGCAAGACCCTAGAACAGACAGCAGAGCTTCAGAAAGATGGGTCCAAAAAAAAAAAAACCACCAAAGAAAGATCATGTGCGTGGGATTAAGAAGAGCTGCTCACCTTGCCTCTGTGTTGCCTGATACCCTTCCACAGGGGCTTCAGTACAGAGTCAAATGACTCGATACCATATGGGGTGGCTGCTTCAGCCAGAGCAGCAATGGCCAGGGCACTGATGGTGCGCACCTTCTGCTGCTCATCCACAAGACCTGAGGGTTCACATCCAGAATGTGATCAAGAATGACCAAGAATACAGAGGGTTAACCCTAATCCTACAGAGGAATTTTAGCCAAAGAAAAGTCTTTAGAGCTTAATTTCCTGCAATGGACAGCGAACAGACAAAAACCGGATTGAGAAGTGGGCTTTTGATCAAATCAAGCTAATAAATAATAATACAAAATCTTGGCTTGTATGCATTGCTCAGGCAGAGCACAAAACTGTTCATTGGCTTACAGTAAATTTCCCACATGTGGGCCTAATAAAGGATCATCTTATGTAGGATTTGGTCACAGTAAAACCTCCTCAGCTGCTCTCAGACACCCATCTCACCATGTTCAATGATCTCCACCAAGCTACGCAGGTGGGGCAGGATTGCACAGCCCATCAGGATGGCGATCTGTTGCACGATCTTGATTCCTGTGTGCCGCGCCTGCCAGGACTTCTTGCTCTTGCACACGGCTTTGAGGAAAGGCAGCAGGGAGGGGATGCCCAGGGCAGACGCGACCACGGCGAAGGCGCGGGCTGTGGTGTTTCTCACGTACTCATCCATGTTGTCAATATCTGGCCTCATGGTGGAGATCATAGTGGCCAGGCCAGCCGCCTAAGGAGACAGAACGATCTTTAAACCCTGCAAACTGGCATGCAAACACGTCTTAGCATTAATCACCAACTGAACGGGTTTACCTTGGCCAAATTGGAGATAATCTCTCGTCCCTCCACTCTGGCATAATAGTCTTCATCAATCAACAACGGCTCAATAACCACCAAGATCTGTCCAAAACAAAACACATGCCAATTAATTCTACTAAAATTAACTAAATTATTTTAATTAGTTAAACAATTTAAACCAAACCCACTTTGTGTACGTAAGGTCGGACCAGATCGTCCAGCTTGTACAGGATTCTGTCGATAACTTTGACCAGCAGATGGCGCTCCTGGTCTTCCAACGTAGGGGACATCAGCAGAGGCAGAATCTGGTTGAACAGTGGCCCGGCGCCAAATTCGCGGGCCTTATCTGTGATCTGACGCAGGGCAGCCTGGGAGCAGAGAGGACACCTTTCATATTCATGCGTCACACCACCATACTGCATCTTAACTTATTTTCCCTGAAATCAAACAGCTAAAATCAACTTTCTACTGATAAATACACACCTACGTGCACAAGGGGATCTAGGGCAATAACAAAGTCTCTTGAATAGCACCTAATAATATTACATGTATTACAATCACCATGGGGGGACACATTTAGATTGAGAACACCCAACAACTCACCTTTCTCATGGGTGGGGTGCCATTTTTGATCTTCAACAAAAGCTTCATGATCTTGCGCTCCTTCTGCTCCTCTGGGCTTAGGGTGGACTCGTCTACCTCCACCTAAACACAAGTGCGGGTTAGAGCAACACGAAGATGCAAGCAGCCCTGTCTCTGGTTAAAGTGTGGCACCTACCAGAAGCTTATCGAAGTACTGGATGTCGTCAGGCTTGAGGAAGGGCAGATTTCCGGACGGTTGGTCGTTCATCTGCTTCACTGTGCGATCCTCCGCCTGCATGTGGAAACCGGTCATGCCCCCAATGGGTGTGGGGGTGGCAGACAGTTTGCGGGCTGGGGTGCGGATGGGCACATACCCAGCAGGCGGGGGCAAAACCTGCAAACAAAGAGCAGAACAAAACTATCAACACTGACTAAACTGTTGGCCCTCAGCTTAAGGTTTGTCGGGGAAAGGACAATGAGGTCCAGCAGTTTGAAGTCTTTGGCACTATAAACTCCTTTCAGATTCGGTGCTTAGGGAGATCTGACTAATGAATTTGTTCACATAGATCATATGATAAGAGCCATCAAAATTCCCATTGCAATATTAATGGTGTTTACTTTGTATCCCTCGGGGAACATGGCATCCAGCTCCTCATCAGTCAAAGGACGGTTCCGCTCATCAATCTCCCTCTCCCAGCGCCAGGCCTGCAGCTGTTCGGGTGTCATGCTCATCAGGTGGCCTGAAAGAGGGGCACTTCGTTCACAACACTGAAATGAACGCTGACCACGACACAGAATTTCAGTTTCAACATGTCCTACCAGGTGTGGGGGTGGCCATGTTCATGGCAGGCGTGCCAATAGGGGTCTTTCCAGGTGTCAGCAGTGGGGTGGAGGAGCCCATCTGACTAGCCGGAGTCTCGTCCCAGCGGGATTTCCTCTTACTGGCCCCAGGTGTGGGAGTTTCACCCACGGACTCCTCTCCACGGTCTGTGCGAGGGGTCTCAGCCCAGCCACTGCCATGGCCAGGGGTCTCTAAGGGAGAGATTGGAAAAGAAGAAGAAAAGAGTTAATACTTTTATTAATACTAAAAATAAAACATTTACACCAGATATGTTCAATGTCTGTACCTCTATCTGTTTTTGGAGTCTCATCCCAACGATTTTTTCGCACACTTGACGTTGCACCACCATGGCCTGGTGTAGCATGACCAGGTGTGTCACCCCGCCCAGGAGTGACTGCTCCAGCAGGGGTGTGGCTTGGTGTAGGATCCCACATGCGAGTGCTGGGTGTGGCACCAGGTGTCTCGCTGCCCTTGGCACGCCCAGGAGTCTCATCCCAGCGGCTGTTTGATGGGGTGTGGCCAGGAGTCTGAAAGCCACAAAAAAAAGTTTGATGACTAGGACCGGGTGCATCTACACTGATTACACAGAAGAAACCCGGAAGCTGGGTCACAATCCTCACATCAGCAGCAGAGTCAGCCTGATCCCAGCTGGACATCTTCTTGGGTGTAGAATTACTGGGAGTCTGGTCAGCTGTCTGGTCCCAGCGGCGTTTTCGCTTTGCGTTTGCAGCAGCCTTGGAGGCTGCGGAACCGTTCACTGCCTTCAAGTCTCCCGACTTTGCCTTCTCTGCCAGCTGCTGCCGGATCTCCCTCTGTTAATGCAACACACACACACACACGTCAGTATTATGGAAGGAAAACGGAATCAAACTATGGTTTATAATGTGCAAAATTAATTTAACATCAGCAAACACTGAATACAGGAAGGACAAGGTAAAGGCCAAAACCACAATATGCCATTAAAAAGCGTAAGGATGGGGCAGTGATGGTTAAATGCAGAGGATACATTTCGTTGTGCCACCGTGTGCTGTGCTGCAGTATTTCACAATGACAATCCCTTGACTTTCACTTTCAATAGCATAGGATTAATTTGTTATTTTGCTCGTATCTAGTTTAGAAAGTTTACAGATAATAATTGATTGGATGTGAAGTGATTGTCATTGTGACACACTTCAGCACAGCACATGGTGAAGAAATGTCCCCTCTGCTTTTAATAATCACCCCTGGTGAGCAGTGGGCAGCCACGAAAGGGAGCAGTGTGTGGGGACGGTACTTTGCTCAGTAGCACCATGGCGGTTTGGGATTCGAACCCACAACCTTCCGATTAAAGGGCCGTTTCCTTAGCCATAGTTGTGAGGTGTATTTCAGTGTTCGAAAGGGCATCTACTGACCTCTTCTTTAGTCAAGTGCTGCTCCTTCATGACGTCCATGTAGGTCCTAGCCTGCTGCTTGGGGTCTGGTGTTTTGCCCCCTGCACGAAAGAGCACCAAAAACATACCACAACGTTACACGGACACGCCCCGCCACCGGCCTTCACCACAGACAGCATAACAGCCACCTAATCCTCCACTCTACAATCACATGGTTAATTAACACACCTTGTCATTTTCATTACAGCTGCATCACAATGGTTACAGTCCTAGCTCTCATACATTATCAGGCAAGTAGACTGAAGCTTTTAGGAGATAAGGAGAGGATAAAGCCATCACTGATGCAGGGTCCTGGACTGTGCTCTCCAGAATACGTACACTTTGTGTGCCAAGGGTCCTTCTGCAGTCAGACTTCAACCGGCAGAAAAGAAGCCTAGAAAATTTCTCTTTGCCATTAGTAACACTTTGGAAAATGGTTGGAACGCACACACAAAAGCATACCACCTGTGATGAGACGTCATGTCTGTCATACACCTCAACTTAAAAAAAAGAATGCTACGATGAGTAATTAAAAAAAAGTTATTAAAATAAATTAAAAAAGAAAACCCCAACAATAACATTAGCGCTATTAAACTAGGTCAGAGCTAATGCATTACTGTAAAGTCATCTGGCTACACTTTGGGTGTAACATTTTAGAATTTTCCCCAGTTTAAAAATTAGGTGTCCTTTCTTCTCATGACTGATATGAAATGATGGCGTAGAGAGATTTGCTCTGAATGAGGTGGGTTTTGTGCCTTCAAGTGGCCCTGACAGAACGTAAAACTCTCGCTTCTGTTTTTCACCATAACCTACACAGGATGAGGTGCTGCACTCTTAGAGTGCAGACAGGACTGGCAAAGCAGTACTGCTGTAGGAAAGAAATTAAGGACAGTTAGTATGGGCCTGTGGAATTGTGGCACACATATTTCTTCACATATATTCCCATTTTATGCGGACATAAAGTAGAAATATATTTTTTTTCACACAAAAACAACAACTTTGAAAAGAGCAAATTGTGTCTACCAGGAACAGACTACATGCAGGCTGCTAACCATCCAGATGACTACCTCTGGCTACTTTTCCTGAGTTCCCCTCTGCCTGTGAGTTACACTCCTCAAATTTGAGGGCAGCTATGAAGGTGGCATCTGCATATCACGCCCTGCTTATTACAAGGAGCACTGGGCTCTGAAGTCAAGCTACAGTGCACTGTGGTGTACCTGACACAGAATCTGCCGTTCGATTAGCAGACAGATTTCTGGAGACTGGGAGTCTCAACTGATCAGTCTTGCAGCTATTTTCAGGAACACCATACAGTCTGTAGGCGGATGCGAGGAAAAATAAAATAACCGTATGCCACCAACCAATCAGTGTGCGGAATGCAGCATGTACACTGGGGATTAAAAGTAAAATTCAAAGCCCTCAGAAGCTTCTGATATGTGCCCTGATCTTCCACACAGGTCCGTTAACCCTTCACACCTACCTGGGTGAACTGTAATGGGCAGTGCCTAACACACACAATACTCTCAGCCCTGTAAACAACCGCATACTTTGTGGTGTGGCCAAATCCAAATGTTTTCATGCCTTTGTATGTTTTACTCTCATTACAGAAAAGCTGAGCAGTGAGAGACTAGGCAGTGCTCAAAAAGTCCAGATAAACTCTTCAATTTTGACATTTGGAGTGTGTGTGCACATTTATAAGAATTGGACAAGTGAAACAGATCAGGATGGAAGGAGGAAATCCGGCCAAAGAGAAGTTGATTGAAAACGTACCATCTGCAAATGGGTCAAGGCGCTCTGGTGAAATGATCATCTGTCGACGTCGAGCTGTGTACACGTTTTCCCGATCCGCGATCTTCTGTGGCCGGTGCTCCGCAAATGGATCATACTGTAGATGGATGGAATTACAGTCATTGCAGTACAAAAACTGTGCATTTAGCATAAAAACATTAAATAAAACAGAACAATAAAATTCCGCTGCAGTAGTACTGTACTTCTATAAATCCTAAATGCCTGAATCATAACAGTTCCAGGCAGTGCAGTAAAACAAAGTAAACTTATAAAGGGCATTTAATTAGTTTCAATTCAATGCTTTAAAAGGGTAAGAAAGACAGAGAGGGGGAAAATAAAAACACAAACCTGCTCATCAGACTGTGGGATAGAGTTAAGTATAGCCACTGGAGCATGGTACCCAGGTTTCTTCTGTCCCAGCAAACTTGGGCCGGTTTCTTCCTCATCATCCTAAAAGGAACAGAATTGACTGTTAAAAGGCTCCCTGACATGTTCCCTTATTTTGCCTTTATATCAGTCTTAAGTGTCCACTAATACTGTATCTGAAGTCTCTTCCCACAATGAGATTTCCCCAGGATGCACTGTTTCAGTGTCTGTAGCTTTAAATGCAAACGAGGAGAGAGGCGGGGCAATTTGTGGAAATGATGTAATCAAAACCATTTACCAACCACAATAATTGGAGCAGACAGGAAATTGTCAAGGTTTTCCAGGAAGACATAAATCCCATTATGACAAGATAAAGGGACATATTCCAGATCCAGAGGAGCAGCATGGCCAAAGCACTCTTTTCTAGCCACTGCAGGACCACATTCAGGTTAGGGGAACTTGTTTTAATGTTAAATAATCTCACAAAATAAATAGTCAAGTCAGGGGACATTTATGACTGCCAATAGAATGCCCTTTAAAATCATTTTTTCTATTGGAGGTGATGCAGGTTTACTTACATCTTCCTGCTCATTGGCCGCAATGGAGGTGACATAGCCAGCAAATCGACTGTCGCTGCCCCCGTAAATCTCCTGGTCATAGAAGCCAGTGGAGTCCAGGCCAACACCCTGCTCACCCTCCTCCAGCAGGGCGGCCTTCATCCCCTGGATCTCCAGGATGTGCGCCTCGATATCTGTGAACATGCAAGAGCAAGGCATTGGCATTTCCAATCCAAAAACGGGCATCATGATTGATTAATCACTACATTATAACAATATACTACTATAACATGATTTTATGTACACTTTGCCTACGTTATAATATACACGAGCTGTTAAACGAATCTTGTTGTATTTGTACAAATCGCAATATTGAGTAAATATATATATAGAGAGAGAGAGCTAATAGACGCATCCATGTGTGTATTTCTATTTACTCTGGTAAAAATGAAAACCTGCGTCTGCCCAGCACTCCATATTCGCATCAACGGATATTTAATTTTTATTTACGCAGACTCACACAGCAGTTCCAGCGCCGCGTTCGACCTGAACACAGCCGCAGTGAGCGGTAGGCGAGTACGCAATGTTACAGTAGCGCAAACTAGTGTTTATAAAGAGCCACGCGTTCCGCCATTTTGAGGCCAACGCGGGACCGTGGACGACGACCGCATTCATTGTGTTTTATACATCTACAGTGAAAATTCACATGGTAGGCATATGCCCGAGAGGTACCGCGAGATGCCGTAAGGACAACAACTCGTCTGCCGCGCAAATGACGGACTCGGCATTAAGACTCGAGTTGCTGCGTGTTGACGCCATTATCTGCCCTCTGTTCGCACTGCGTCGATGTTACGAAAGCAACAACTAACAATAGCGGGAAATCTAACGACGCACAAACCAATAACACATCTCGGACAGATTAACCCCAATCATTATAATAAGCACACCACAAATAATCTGTAAAAATCCTCACCTTCGTGTGTTTTGGCGATCTTCGCCATCTTCGCGCTCGGTCAGAAACACCGCTGCCGGAAGGCCTGATACACACTTCCGCTGTGGAGCTGCGCATGCGCACTGAGCAGAATTCCAGAGGAACATGCAGTTGGTCTATGTGTTCAAATACAGTCAGCGTACATCAAACTTGCACATAAATCATTTCATTGGTCAAAGCATGCAGTCTTCAAATCTCCATCATAACATTGACCAATGCTGATGTTTTTTTTTCCACTGAGACATAAACGTGGATGCATTTCGCGTCTGATTTTCATTAATAATCCATGGTCAAAAGGTTATTTAAAATACTCACCAGTTAAAATGAAATGGACTGATATCGAAAGATTGATGGCCAAAAACGTGTGTAGTTTACACAGACATCTTTCAGCATGGAATTTTGTACTTTAGTTATTTTTCATGTAGAAAATTAAACAATAAAATACAGCTTTTCATTTATATTGAAAACAGATGTGTATTTCTATTAAATTAAAATATATACCATTCAACAGAAATTAAGGTAATTGTTTGTTTTTTTCAGACCAAGTGCATTGAAAGCGAAATTCACAGTTTTTCCTGGGAATATTGTTCTTGCTTTTTTTTTGTCCTGGATAACCTCATTTACATTTGAGTGATTTACATTTACAGTGAACAGGTTGAATGATGAAAATGGTTCATTTGTGTAATTAAAACTACTCTACAAATTCTAGTGAGCATCCAGTGAATGCATTTAAATGCATGCATTTAGCAGATGCCCTTATCCAAAACAACTTACACGCAGTACAGGGACAGTTCCCCTGGAGACACTCTGGGTACCTGTCTTGCTCATGGAAAGGGATGCAATGGTAGTGAGTGGGGTTTGAACCTGTGACTTTGTGGTCTTTTGGTACACACTAACACCCCAGTCTTTAGACTTTTCGAAGTTTGCAGTCAAAGGTTAATTGTTGAATTTAAATTATTAGACTTTTTTCATGGTGCCTCTCTTGTGTAAATAATGAATTTGTTATTGCCAGTGGACGTACGGTACTCTTCGTTGTGCATACCCAGATTTACACAGCCAAGTGTAGCGACTGGAATTTATTACGAAGAAAATGCATTTGACTTACAAACCAAATATCAGGAAAAATGAAGTCCAGATTCAGTCCTCAACACTTTTAGCTGTAACCTTTACTTACTCCGAGTCGCATACGTCAGAGTAACCCAATCCCGCATCCGCGTGACATTTCAACGCACGCAACCTCGCAGCAATGCCAAAAAAACGAGTTATCGTTTAGCGAGATGACAGCCACGAAGCCCAGCCAATCAAAACCAACGCCAGCTCTCCCTCGTCCAATCACAGCGTACACTGTGGGGGGACGGGGCGGCAGGGGGTGGGCCTTAGTCTGGAAGGAGGCAGTCAGCGTCGAGGCGCAGGGAGGACTTGGTAGGAAGATGGCGAGAGGTTCCCGGTGTCTACGGAGAGCGGTGGCTGAATGTATCAAACAGCTGCCGTCGTCAGCCAGCCGGGAGGTGCCCGGTAGGAGTGGAGTGAGGTGCGTTTCGTCTGGAGCAAAAGCTACACCGCTTTCGCTCTGCAGTCGAGTCTTCACGCCCGTTTGGTCGATTAGCTCGTATGCTAACGGCGGGCTGCCTGATCATATTTAAGTGATTTTTTCCCCCCGGTTAGTTTATGAGCAACTTATTAGTTATTCCTGCATGTGGATAAACCCACTCATGCACCCGGTGGCAGGTTTTTGGGGGAAGCCTGTCGAGCGCTGAACTCGGTGCCTGGACCGGGCTGCTCTGGATAAAATCGGCGATAAAAGCTCGTTTAGATAACGATGGTAATTATAGGCAATCAGATCCGCTTCCAAAACCACGACTTTCAATTAAGCACCTGAGTTTCAGGTTTACACATCTGCCTAGCTCCGCTAAACGTCCTCGTATTTCCGCCGGTGTGTGTGTGTGTGTGTGTGTGTGTGTGTGTGTGTGTGTGTGTGTGTGTGTGCGAGAGTGAGTGAGTGAGTGTGTGACTATGTTCTCTGCCCCGCAGCTGTGTTCCGTTTATTTAGACGAAGACGTAGGGTGACCCCTCAAGGTAAAAAATAAGAGAACAGGACGTTCATGGACTTGTGACGTAACCGTCGGTGTTGTATGAACTTTGAACTTATTCTTTGGGACTGAGCGTTTTTCTCACGAGTGTTCGACTGCAGGAATCCACCCGTTGCCCTTGCAGCACTCACCGAGGGTCGAACCCTTTGAACGCACGCTGTCATGTGCCTGCCGGACGCCCCGCTTTTGTATTTTAGTTTTGTGATTTGATCTTTTTTTTTAAACTCACTGGGACACCGGTGCCACCGGGCTGTGTGACGACACACAAAAGCTGTGACGTGGGCAGCTCAGAGCTATGTGACCGTCATGGAGCTGGCTCGTCTTGTGCCAAGAACATTGTGTCCTAGCGGCTGCAGCGTGGCTCTCTGCCAGCGGTAAAGGGCACTACCGGGCGGCGGACGGTTCGGGCAGAGGGCAGCCGCCTGGAAGAATTTACTCGGGCGCCCTCAGCGCGTTCCCACGTAACCGAGAGATGCATGGGCATGTCAAATGGTCACCCGACCAAGACGTGCCGTGATTCCCACCATGAAAGACAGAAATGTTAAAACGTCATTGAGGTAACCTTCGCTTCATGTAAATATTCGTGCAGAAAGAACCTGCCAGAGGCTGGGCTTGTTCCTGCGCGGGGAGCGGTGTAGCGACGTCCTGTCCTAAATGAATGGACATTAGAACACATGACATGAGCTCCCCAGGCCGGTTTCGGAACCCGTCAGGGTCCGGTTTCCAACGGTGCAGAAATGTGTACATGTACATACTGCCTGCAAACTCTTGTTTTACCGCAAACCTTTGACCCCATTTTATGTAATGAATCTGTGGGTGCATACTTGCCATGCTTTTCCTGCACGGTTTTCCAGATATAACCTCGTACAGTTTTCCAGGGTGACCGTCAAACCCGCAGACACGATTTCCAACCCACTAATAACATTATGGTTCCTAATCCTTCATCAGAAAATGCCTACGTAGCTTTTTGTTTTAAGATACTATGTATTTTATAATGGTTGTGGTGATGCTGTTTGATTCTCTACAATTTGAATGGTTCCAATAAAGTGGAATTAAAAAAAAAATAATCTGTATATGTTGTCTTCTGTAAGTATTGATAATGTTGCCTTCAGTTTCTCACACAGCATGTGTCTGCTGTAATGGGACAGAGTGTCTCACCACCTGCCTGTCTGTATGTGATTCGGTGTGGAAACAGGTACCTGTCCTCATGTGGGATCCTGATGACACGGGTGCCACCCCTCCTGGGAGCCGTCTCCGGACGCGCCCTCGTGGCCCCCACCCGCGGTTTTTTCAACCTGGCCGAGTCGTTCAACAAGAGGAAGGAGTACTCTGAGAGGCGCATCATTGGGTGAGTCCCTTAATCTTGAGGGCTAAAATTAGCAGCCCTAAATCCACTCTACTGCAACTAGTTATATAATGTTGCAGGGAAGGGGAGGGGGGAATGTACAGTCGGACCGCCCTCCAGGTTTTTAAGGGGAGTCAAACTTTCCATGATGGATTTACCTTAAATTAGCCAAAGGGTCTTCAGGCACAGTCCAAGGCGTCACTAAAGAGTGATGGTTATGGTCTGCTGCCGCGGGACTGGGGGTTTTCTGTTTAAACAGTGCTCCAGATTCCTCTCGGCTGCTTGTGTTCCTTCCAAAGAGACATTTTTCAGACCACCACATGCCAGACATAATGCGAACGCAACGGAAACACATTAACAACCGGCACTGACTTTTAGGTGACTTTGTTATATGCTGAGATGGTGCCTTTATTCACAGGCCTGCTAACTGGTTTCCCATGTAACTCCAGTAGCAGATCATGGGCCAACGATGAAAAACAGTTCTATTCTCTGGAATCCTGAGTTGGATGGATATAATTAGCAGCCTAAATACATGGATTTATGTCATGGATACTGTTCGTTGTCAGCTGTTCTCAGTCGCTATGGCAACATTATCTCTGGCAGTGATTTAAACATAGGTTGTAGAGATAAAAAATTATATTTATGGATATTTTGTCTATTTAGCCTAATACATTTCAGTGTGCAGTTCAGATGATTGGCTTGACTTGCTGTCTCTCAGGTACTCGATGCAGGAGATGTACGATGTGGTGGCGGGAGTGGAGGACTACCTTCACTTCGTTCCCTGGTGCAAGCGCTCTGATGTGGTATTCCGCCGCACAGGCTTCTGTAAGGCCAAGCTCAGTGTGGGCTTCCCCCCTGTAATGGAGAGATACACCTCCCTGGTCACCACGGTCCGGCCACATTTGGTCAAGGTGTGTGGAGTTTTTCCTCATCGCGGCATTTTGTTGTGCGGCTGGTTTATTGTCTATTGCTTCCTGACCCGGCTATATCTGCCTCCCAATTGCAGGCGTCCTGCTCTGATGGCAAACTGTTCAACCACCTTGAGACAGTTTGGCGTTTCAGCCCTGGCCTTCCGGGATACCCTCGTACGTGTACGCTGGACTTTGCTGTGAGTACAGATTTTAACATTTAAAAAAAATATATGAATTTATTTTACATAATAAGTCAATATATCCGTTGAAAGATTGCTCAGAAAAAGCCAACGTTTTGGAACCAGATATACAGCGTATAAAGCAAATATTGAATAAATCATACATTTAAGAGAGAATTTGAGAGAGAATTATAATAAATTATTACTGGTCACAACCCAGCCAATCCACGCATGGAAATTGAACCATAGATGTCCATAACTTGGGAAAAGTGGAAATGTTTTTATTATTTTGTTTGTGATGAAAGGCTTATATACTCCTGCTGGGTGGAGGAGCTAGACGCATGCATTGCTCGGGTGTGATTTTGACCCATCTTTAAGATTCCATGGCCCCCCTTTCTCTGAAGCCAATTGAATTTCTTTGGCTGTGTGTTTGGGATTGCTGTCTTGCAGAAATCTCTGTCCTCGTTTATCTTAAATATCCGGGTAGACTGCAGCAGATTTAATCAAAATCCAAACATGGTGTGTATTATGGCATCCAAAGATGTAAATCTCATCTGACCAGACTATGTTCCACAGGCTTTTTGAAATGTTGTGTATCAGATTTAAGCGTGCTTTAACATGCTTTTTCTTAAGGGGTGGAGTCGTATGTGGTGAGTGTGCATACATTCTTTGAAAATAATTGTACTGGCTAATTTGTCTTTCCACATTTATGGCAGATGCTTTAGCTTGCGTTTGGGGCAGTGGTGGCCTAGCGGTTAAGGAAGCGGCCCCGTAATCAGAAGGTTGCAGGTTCGAATCCCGATCCGCCAAGGTACCACTGAGGTGCCACTGAGCAAAGCACCGTCCCCACACACTGCTCCCCGGGCGCCGGTCATGGCTGCCCACTGCTCACTCAGGGTGATGGGTTAAATGCAGAGGACAAATTTCACTGTGTGCACCGTGTGCTGTGCTGCTGTGTATCACATGTGACAATCACATCACTTTAAAGTTTGATGATGGCGGTACTAGTCAACCCCACAAATAGTCCTATGCTCTTGGACCACTCGTTTCACTCCTCTGTCTGAAATCGTGTTGGGAGAACTTGGTTGTGTCCGGTTTGTGGTGAAGATATTTCCTTTCCTTTTCTGGATTATTGCACTGTTCACTGGTGGTGTCATGATTTTCCGGGTCTTTTTGCATCTTCCTTTCTTCATGTTCAATGCTTTTTTTTTTTTTATGTTATTACACATAATTTAATTTATGGACATCTGTGGTTTGATTTTTGTATGGATTGGACAGGTTCTTGTCCATGTTAGCATATGGTGGAGATTTCATGTCAATAGCACCATTAGAAATATATCTCCAAATAAATTGGTGACATCTTCAATACAATTTTTTGAGCTGTATATATTGTTCAAACATATGAAAATGTGAGAGGTTTGTTGGTATCTAGGAAGCTAGGTATTAAGATTGAATCGTAATAGATCTTATGGGACCTATTTTAATGTATCTTTTTTTTAATGCACACAGATTTGCATGTCTGTCTTTGCCTTGCTCATCTGCACTAATTGAATAGACCAGTCTGTTAGATTAGATTAGCATTTTTCAGTAGTACAAATGTGTAAAGGGCATATTTAGTGATAACTGGGGAATAAGGGGAGATATCTGTATATACAGTGAAATGAGAACTACATAATACTCATCTCTCACTGTGTTCCTCTGTGTTCTTCTGCCAGATCTCGTTTGAGTTCCGGTCACTCCTGCACTCTCAGCTGGCCACCATGTTTTTTGATGAGGTGGTGAAGCAGATGGTGTCGGCCTTCGAGCGTCGTGCCTGCAAGCTCTATGGACCCGAAACCCAGATACCCCGTGAGCTCATGTTTCACGAGGTCCATCACACATAGCGCCCCACCTTCAGAGCCCACAGACCAGCAGCAGGAGGCGTCGCTGGAGTGGTGGGCAGGGTTTTTGGTGCTGGTTGGGGGGGGCAACTGGAGACAAACATCAGTACCACAGTGCCTTATCAAACCATTGTAGTCCGTTTTCTTTTCCCCTCCGTCTTTTAGTCTCTGTTGCGTGTGAATGTGGCTGGGTTAGTGCTGGCCCCACCCCTGCTGAGATTTGGGGGGAGGTGGCGGCGGCGGCGATACGTACACATTCACACGGCGCACATTCAGTCCGACGGCATTTCTCAGACTCCATTAAAACTGAACCTGGGCTGAACGGCGAGTAGCCAAATGGTGCATCACGTGTGTGCTGCCAGGAGTGGGTTTTGTCATAGCTGCTGGTAAGTGATCACTCTCAGTGAGAAGGGACTAAAGGGATGTCGCCATGACTGTCGACCAGAGAGCTGCTCACAGCCTGTTCTAGAACCTCCTCACACTGCCCGTTTTATTAGTGTGGGTGTCTTTTAATTCCTAACACCATATACCAGGATTCTTCAACGCTGTAGTACCCATAACTCTAGTTGAAGATCCCTACCATGCATCCTGTAGCTGCCTTATAACTTTTGTGAGCAGGACCGGTGAACCGGCATTTTAACCGAGGCAATGTCGTTCCCTAAGAAAGAAGGTTTTGGACGTTGACTTGTATTTTAAGTGTGCAATATATTTTTGAAGTTTGGATTTTAATGCAGCTACTGCTTGCCCGGTGCTTCGGAAGGGCCCAATCTGTGGATGGCCAAGGGGCGGAGTCTCCTGCAGGGACCCCATTGCTCTGTAGTCATGGGGTCTCCGCCAACTTCTGTACGATTCCAGGCCACAGCCCACGTTCTGTTGCCTTTGTATCTACATCTTTATTTTAAATGTATACATCTTCATTATCTATTTATTTAGGCTATGGGAAGACCATGTGTACATAATGAGTTAAGATCAGGCGTATGCACACTTCCGTTCTCTTCTTGCAGTTTTTTTTTTTTTTTTTCCCCCTCTTCAGTACATGTAAAGTAAGGCGTTTTAATTTGTGTGTTTGTGGATGATGTCCAGACTGCATGGTTTATAAAAGTATTTTTATATTTATAAAGTATTGTGTTTTCTTGGGAGGGGATTATTATTGTCTGGTTCTGACATGTACCTTCAATGTGCTTACACACTGGGATTAAACACATCAGAAATGAAAGTTCCCTCATGAACAGTAGTTATTTTCTTGAGCTGCAAATTAGATTTAAAAAGTTACTGTTACTTCTTGGAAGAAAAGTAAGGTGTACGAAAACATTCATTTAGAACAATTTTATTAAATAGAAAAAAAAAGCACCTCCCTTGTACTGACTTTCTCCAAATATTTACATTACAATGAGATGTACCCATGGCACAGACAGACAACTTACAGATCCTACATGGTCCAAAAACGCTACCGAAGCCCCACCCACTGCTCCTACACAGCCAAACAAACCAGATCTCTTTAAAACAGGCCACAACTCACAGGAACATTCATACTCAGTTACGAGGTACAAGCTGTTCGTGTTTCTGATCCAGTCCCCTGGTTCTAAAACGTGCACACACACACTCATAAAACACGGGACATTGTTAAACTGTTACTCCAGTTAGAGGCCTGAGAGGAATTTCAGGTTTCTGAAAGCATATAAAGCAGGTCTATGAACGTGAAGTGGCTCCTTTCAAAATCCCGGCTGTTCTCTGGTCTGGTTGGCTGTATGGAGGGATGGAGAAGTGGGTGGATCATCTATATTGCAGCTCCTTGCTTGAAACATTCTGCCAGTCACTGGGGGGTGGAGGAGGCGGTCCTCAGCTGTGCCACCTCACGCCCTCAAGTCTATGCATAACTGAGGAGGGGCAGGTTTAGAACATGCCTCCACCCATCCCGCCCATGCCACCCATTCCGCCCATGCCTCCAGCTGCATCTTTCTCCTCCTTCGGCAACTCTGTAACCACAGCCTCAGCTGTGGAAAGCAGAGATGCAACGCCAGCGGCATCCAGCAGGGCCGTCCGCACAACCTGCAAATAGAAAGTAGGGTCACTTCTCTGTACATCAGAAAACTGATACGGTGTTCAGATTAAAATAGGAAAAGGCTGGACCCACGTTTCACTGAATACAAAAATTCATTTTAGTAGTAAAATAAATAAATACTGAACCTTGGTAGGATCAATGATGCCTTTCTCTACCATGTTGACGTACTCTCCCTGCATGGCATCATAGCCAAGTTCAGCTCCACTCTGTAAGATCTTCTCCACCACCAGTGAACCTTCCACTCCAGCATTCTTCGCAATGGTCATGGCTGGAATGCGCAAAGCTCGTCGAATGATGTCAATACCTGCACATGGAAACCAATTTCAGGTAAATTAATGTGTCACGGTAGTGACTGTAATTAGTCACGGCAGTGGCTCAGCAGGGCCACCTACCGATCTTCTGGTCTGTGTTAGCGGGCTTGATGGCATCCAGTGCAGGGATGCAGCGAAGCAGAGCACAGCCTCCTCCAGGCACGATGCCCTCCTCAACCGCAGCCCGCGTGGCATTCAGAGCATCAGTGACGCGGTCTTTCTTCTCGTTAACCTCAACATCACTGGTTCCACCAACCTTCAGGAATGAAATGTTATGGAGGCGATGACTGCATGGTGGCTTTGAGCTGAATGAATTGCTAAATACTGGTTCATACCACAAAACTAAACCCTTAGGTTATGTGCACTGACATTTACCAGTTTAACATAATGCCATACAGACAACCCTCTGTATCAATTTTTGCCACAAAAGGACTTCTCTAGAAGTCTCTTCACTCATTTTGGAACCTGGAACATGTCACTCACCTTTATTACAGCAACTCCATCGGAGAGTTTGGCCAACCGTTCATTGAGCTTCTCCTTTTCGTATTCGCTGGTTGTGCTCTCCAGTTGTTCGGCGATCTCAGCCACACGCTTCTCAATTTCTGCTGGGTCACCACGGCCCTTCAGCACCATAGTGTCATCCTTAGTGACCAAAACTTCACCCACTTTGCCGAAATCATGAGCCTGGATGTCCTCAACTGCGAGCCCAACAGCCTCGTCACCAAAGACCTGCAGGCAGGGGGACGAACAATCAAGTATCTGTGGAAACTAATGCAGCCAACGATTGGATGTGATGTGGGCCTTAGCTAATGCTCACAGTGCCACCAGTAGCAATGGCCATGTCCCTCAACTGATTCTTCCGGTTATCTCCAAAGCCGGGGGCCTTCACCGCCACCACCTGTAAGCCCACCTTCAGTCTGCAAGGTAAAACAGCAGCAGCTCAGACACCCAGCTGGTTTCACCCATGTTTTCATGCAGTTTATTTCAGTGATGCCGATTTAGTCTACGGACAGAGCCATTTGCTATAAATGGCCCAATGTATATCAAACTTTCAAAGAATTTATATATATATATATATATATTTATTTATTTATTTTTAAATAACATGCATAGAGAGTTGTGGAAAACAATGATATTTACCAGTTATGCGCAAAATACATGTTTCATGCAGTTTCATATTGACCGCTCACCAAAATCAAGCTGTTTTTATTAAATCTTCACAAAAAGGTGGACTCCTTCAGTTTCTTGTAAGTTCACCGATGGAGGTAAAACGTGCCACTCCCCACTCTAAATGACTGGATTTACCTGTTCAGGACAAGAGTGCTGAGAGCCTCCCCATCCACATCCTCAGCTATGATGACCAGAGGCTTGCGATGCTGGTTGGCGAGCTCCAGTGCAGGCACAATACTCTGGACACTAGAGATCTTCTTCTCACTCAGCAACAGGTAGGCATCCTGGAACTCGCACTTCTGACCTGGAGGTTGGGCCCAGAATTAACCGGTGGGACTACATATATTCCAGTGGGGAGAGGGGGGAGGGAAAGAAAAGAAAAGGGGGGGGGGAAAAAAAAAAAAAAAAAAAAAAAAGAAAAAAAAAAGCAGGGCACCAGCCAGTTTACCTTTAGCAGTGTTGATGAAATATGGAGAAATGTAACCACGATCAAATTTCAAGCCCTCAATAATTTCCAGCTCGTCATGCAGAGTTTTTCCATCCTAAGAAAAGGTAAAGAGCATTAAATCACCACAATCATTATGGCCATTGAGCAGATTTGCCACAAAAAAACCCCCACAAACCTTCACAGTGATCACCCCCTTACGGCCCACTTTCTTCATAGCATTGGAGATGATTGTGCCAACCTCATGGTCTCCATTGGCAGAAATAGTAGCCACCTGCCACAAAGGGAAAAATTAAACCATTATAGAAATATAATCAGCTGGAGTAGGACTAAAAACTGTTTAGATAGATGGTCATTGTGGACCTCCTACCTGAGCAATTTCCTCAGGCGTGGTGACTGGCTTGGAGAGTCTTTTCAGCTCACCAATGACCTTCTCCACAGCCACCATGACCCCACGGCGGATCTCCACTGGATTGGCACCTTTGCTAATGGTGTCAAAGCCCTCTTTAGCAATGGCACGGGCCAGCACGGTAGCTGTAGTGGTGCCATCGCCAGCCTCCTCGTTTGTATTGTTGGCAACATCCTGCACCAGCTTTGCACCGATGTTCTTGTACTTGTCTTTCAGGTCTATGCTCTTTGCCACAGTTACACCGTCTTTGGTCACCTTGGGACTCCCCCAACTTTGCTCAATGATGACTGTTCGACCCTATAAGACAAAACTGAGCTGTTACAAGTTACCAAAGTTTTATTTCATATTTAAATCTAGATGTAACACAGACAATATAAATATTGCACAGTATACATTAAAATACAAAAATAGCAATTTAAAGCTAAAATACCCATACCATTTAAAAAAAAAAAAAAAAAAACTCTGTAGACAAAACAAGGACACCATTGTGCAAGATGTCTGTACCTTTATAAAAATAAATAAATAAATAAATAAATAAATAAATAAATTCAAACGTTCCATTCTGCATCCACTGAACAATCCAGGGGAAGTAAGTAGATTGATAAAGTTCTGTGGATGCAAAATGAAACGCAGTCTAGTAGCCTTGACTCAACCTTCAGACAACTTCACCTGGATGACTGAGAATCTTCACAGACATAATGTAAGATGCTTGTACGTGGCTGTGCATTTGTGCGATGTAAAGGGTTTTATTAGACACAATGTCGATCATAAACCAAACATTAAAATAGAACCTGTTCTGCTCAGGTTACTATTGTGATGCAGCAGCATGTAAAGAACCAAGATGACAAGTACCGGATCTACGTCGCCTTCACTGCTTCTGAAGCGGCTTACCTTGGGGCCCATTGTAACAGCTACAGCATCAGCGAGCAGGTCCACACCCTGCAGCATGAGAGCACGAGCATCAGCCCCGAACTTCACATCCTTGGCATATCTGCGGGTGAGGTGTGGCGCAAGAGCCCGGCAGACGGGACGTGTCTGTCTCAGCACAGCAGGAAGACGCAGCATCTCTAGGAAAATATACAAAACAAAAGGTTCTCAATTGCCTTTACACACACACCACTATACCCATGCCTAGAGATCAACTGTATTACCTACACTATCTTTAGCTGTGGAGTCCAGTTAAAGCTCACATTAATTTACATTTACAGCATTTATCAGACACCCTTATCCAGAGCGACTTACAATCAGTAGTTACAGGGACAGTCCCCCTGGAGGAACATAGGGTAAAGTGTCTTGCTCAGGGACACAATGGTAGTAAGTGGGATTTGAACCAGGGTCTTCTGGTTCATAGGTGAGTGTGCTACCCACCAGGCTACTACCACACCCCACATTCATGCTTATTGGGTTATATAAGAGATCATCAGCAAACCCAACCGCAACTTTATAAAAAAAAAAAACATTTCAACTTGCGTGCATTATTAGAAACTAATCACATGGCGTCTCAATAGGCCTAGAGGTCACAAACGGTACTGCAACATTGGGCAGGGATCACTGGTCTGTGGGCTCTTTGCTCCTGAAATTAATGATCCACACCTAAACACGGGGTTATACGGACCTCACAGCCAAATGTATCTGTGTTTATAAGGGACAAACGCCCTAAGCATGGATCATAGAAGATCCTTATTTTACATTTAAGTGCTCTCGAGCAAGTCTTCAAATCAAGCATTACACCTTAAGCTTCACTACTAACAAGATTCGCATAAAGGAGAAAGAAGACACGCTGTGCGTCAGACATCCTTGACTTGTCTTTGACCTTCTGGCTGAAGGATGAAGCTCGGGTTCGGGTGATTAAAGAGCCTCTCCAGACACCCCGCCGGGTCCCCACGTGGGTTCGGGGTCACATGTGACAAGGTCAAAAGCAGGCGGCGAGAAGCGTGTGCGGAAACGAAGCGACTAAGAGTCCATTCATCTCAGCCGAGATTCAGTATGTCTAAAGAGATGGGTCATGTACATGCGAAAAATAAAATTAAATAAAACAAGAACACTCGAGACTAAACCACGTTACCATCCACAGTCAATGTAAAAAAATGAAATAAAATGGCTAAACTTGGCCCACCCCCACCAAATGATAGAGCTACTTGACGACAAACACAAGTATCATTAAAAAGATTACTAAAAGAAAAAAACCCACACGTGATATTTTATGAAACACGAAACCGTGACATGTGTCTAAACTTGAATTTGACTTACGCAAATATTCATACACCGTTCAAACTACACCTGTAATTTAATCCAAGAGTACAAACTCGGCACTTACTGTAATCGTACGACCGTCGAGCGAAGGTGGAAACCCGCACAGCTTCGGCGCTACAGAACACTCGTCAGGAGCTGCTGCGGAACGCGCACATGGCCCTTTACATCCGGGTCACACAGACCCGCGCCCCGCAACGAGCATAACGAACGACAGCTCATTTGCTTTATTCTTCTTCTTTTTTAAATAACACCCAAATCACCGATACGTGGTAGAGCACTACGGAGATAATATCCCGTGACTACATTTTTACAATGCAAATACTAATATACCTCAAGAGTAAGGTTTTGCATTCTGTGCGCGTTCCTGGGCGGCAGGTTCCAGAAACTTCGGAGACCTGATTGGAGAAAATATTCGGGGTCACAGGTCAACGTTGCGCAACATTGGGACGACAGAGAAAAAAATTGAACGATTTCATCAAACGATTTTGGATCAAACCGTTTTAAACGCATTTTTATATGGCAAGACAACTAAGTTTGATCCGCTTGCCTTATTTTGACGTTCAGGACGATCCCAGATGTGACGTGGCCTCCGGTTTGGCGCATGCGCGCTGACATTCTAGACGGTTCCGAGTGCACGTGGGTGGCCGTCGTCCTTCCCGAAGCGTCCTCGGTTAAGAAGCGACGGAGTGCGAGCAGAACTCGCAGCTGAAGCACGCGTGGAAATGGTGAGTGTTCTGATCGCGCGGTGTCACGGTGTCTTGTTAATTAAGATGCGTACCGGGCCCGACCTCGCCTTTCGTCGTACTGGTGAACGTTAATGAGTTTTAGACGAGCTTCATTAACAGTAATTATACGGGCACAAGGTAGCGAATTTCGGCCATGTCGCCATTTTCACGTGTTTGTGGTTTGTTCTGTAAAGGCAGTAGATAGCCCAACACATTTTTCGTTGTTGTCAGAGTACGTGTTATTGGTTCTGTTCGGTTATTTCTGTTGTCCGTACCGTCCGAGAGCGTGAAATCTGCGATGCCCTTGATTCGGCGTTGCAGGGTTCATGCAGAATCACGACAGTGCTTCCGGGTCGCCCGAATTCTTTATACACGCGACTGGATTCTGGCTTAATGCACGAGATGAAAACACGATTCTGCTATTAAATCTTCGTATTGATGCTGATGTGTTGACTGGATATCTGATATCTTTTAGAATTAAAATGCCTCACAAGCAGTACCTTGAAATCCGCAGGCCTCTTTTTGGCTTATTCTCTTTTTTTTCTTTTTTTTTCTTGTCTTTCTTTTTTTATGAAACGTGGCCGGTGCGAAGGTTTCACCATACTGAACCACCCGCATGCACACTAAACAAATAGTCCCTGACTTAAAACAAGCTGATTAATTGAGTCCCCCCACCTTCCAGCTTTTCATCCAGTGTTCTGTGTAAAGACATTTTTTTGCCTGTATTTGTGTCCTTCACTGAATTGGAAGCCATTACTGTCTTATCAGCCCATCCTTGGACCTTGTCCAACGACCTTCACTCAAGGTTAAACTCAACCCTCTCTGTGGTTTGTGTAAAAGCTCCAATTGCATCTCACTAAATGTTGTCTGAACTAAAAGCAGCAGGGCGTCTGCCACATTTGCCTTTTTTTTTTTTTTTTTTTTTTTTTGCAAATAAAGTATGCGACCCTCATCATGTAGAATGTTATGTTATTCCAAAATGGCCAAAAGTTTTGACTTTCAAGCACTCAAAAAACATCCAGACAAGCATATAATTATTATTTATATTAAACTTTTTATGTGTGTATGGTGTGTATTTTTTATTTATTTATTTTTATCTCCCAATTTCTGCAGGCTTTCCGGAAGTTCCTGCCAATGTTTGACCGGGTTCTTGTTGAGCGTCTAGCCGCAGAAACTGTTACAAAAGGGGGCATCATGTTGCCAGAGAAATCCCAGGGCAAAGTCCTTCAGGCTACGGTGGTGGCGGTTGGGCCTGGAGCCGTTAACCCGGTAAAATCATGGCCTTTTTTTGTCTCCACATATAAAAGCTCAGCTTTGGTTTAAATAAAATTCAATTTGTTTCCTCATTCAGAAGGGGAGCGTGCTGCCGGTCAGTGTGAAGGTCGGGGATAAAGTCCTACTGCCTGAATATGGTGGAACAAAAGTTATCCTAGATGACAAGGTGATTTTTCCTCTTCGCATCACTAGCTGTGATTCTTATAAATTCTGGACTTAAATATTCAGGAGTGAGTGCAAATATAGCAAACATTTCTATAGACTAAAGCAAAATGAATGATGAACACAGATGGTACACGTGCCTTAATGTGTGAATTAACTGGATGCTTTACTGAAAGCAGCAGTACTGTACAGTTTGCTTCTGGTGTATTTGTATTGTATTCTTATATTCGTTGTAACACTTGTCCATTTTCTTGTCTTGTAGGATTACTTCCTGTTCCGAGATGGAGACATTCTTGGGAAATATGTAGATTGAAGTCTGCTGTTTCTGTCTTACATCCTGGGGGACAAATGTCTCTTTCACGTGTTCTTTTCTATGTTGAATTGTAAATAATTTTGATCATGTTTTTGTTATAATAAAGTGAACTGGGGGATCAACGTGTGTTACATTTTACAAAGTTACATTACAACAAAGTCTGTAACATTGTCTTCTGTTGTGAAATTACTGCAGTTGCCATTATGGTTATTTTAAGAGCGAAGCAGACTAAATCTGCTTGTTTTTAGAAATTATTGAATAGGCTGGGGTCAGATTTGCTTTCACATCTGTGTTTGGTGCATATATGGGGAAAAACCTAATGTCAACTTTGAGTGGCGTGCATGATTCATGTTCTGAAGTAGGTTGCGGCCACTGTGGCATTATTGTTCATTCAGCAACATACACTCTTTTACAAATGGGTTTTAAATGTGTGTTTATGAACAGATAGGTGACTTGTGAGTATTCATGTCTTCGTGGCTCCATAGATCGCCGGATTTAGAGTAGGTCATACGTTGCACAGCTGAATAGCTGAGTTTCTATTTAGATGTTGTAGTTCCCACAAAGACTGCCCTGCTTCTCAAATAACAAACCTTGGGTGACCAGTCAGCTCCAAATGTTCCTCAACAATGAGAAGAGGGCGTTAAAGGATGCCGATTTGATGAAACTGAAGCCCAAGCTCCCCCCACAAACACACAACACAAACCGTTCGCCCACGCTGAAGCTTCACTATATTATTTTCTGCACTCACTATTTTGTGTTCTTTGGCCACATAATGAAAAATCTATGAATAATATGAATGGCTTGAGCACCCACTAGTGGTGAAGGATATTGGCTTACAATTTTGGTTTTGTAGTGTCCATAGGCATAATTTGCAGGGGGGGGGCACGACCCCTGCAAAAAACAGATGTGGCTAACATAACCCCCCCCCCCCCCCAATATAGCTGCATAATTCCAATTGATATCTTGTTGGTTTTCTTTGTTCATTTAATTTGGCAGCTAAATAATTGCATGTTTAAACACCTTTTAAAGTTACTCAACCCCCTGCCACATACTTTTCTTACATACACACACATACACACACACACCCTATTCTCTGATGCTGCTCTAAATCTGCTTTGAGGGCAGAGACCAGTGTGGTTCCAAATCCAGAAATACTTATTCATTTAAATGAATAATTATTTATTAATTGCTTCCGTTTGGTCCAGTGATTCATTTACTACTCGTCCACAGCATGTCTCAGACCCAGTAAACACCAGGGGACATTGATGGCCCTCCAACGTCCTGAAGTTGAGCTGTGACAATTCTGCCACGATGTGGTGGAGCATAATCATCCATGAACAGAAATTTGGGGGTGTACTGGCAGAATTTGGGGATGATAATGGGTTTTATGAGGTATCTCAGGTAAGAACGTGCAGTAACTGAGCCATGTACAATAACTAAATCTGTTTTGCACTGACTGGTGATGCCTGTCCAGACTGCTGTTCCTCCTCCAGCAAAGCAAACCCTGGGGACCCTGTTGACCTCAACGTATCGTTCACCTCGCCTTCTCCAGCGGTCTTGTGCCCACTGCTAACGTTCACAGCGGTGTGTCAGTGGAGTCACTGGACCCTGTGCATGCGCAGTCCCTCAAGTTTGCACTCTGTTTCAGCGCACGTAAATCCATGCTACCCCTGAAATTGTAATTAAATATGATTTAAATCTCAATTACACCATGATCTTTATACTCTTACAGTGCACATGGACTGAGTATTGGTTCAATTTAAAGTGATCGGAAAAACACAAATTGAACCCTACACGGTAGCACTTTTTCGACAAAGCAGCATAAATTGTCAGAACACCTGAAACCCCATCAAAACACGCAAAAATAGGCTCTAATCTAAGCGTCCTGTTAACGTTGGTGGCGTCAGTTACATAATGGACCAAGAACCAGCAATACAGAGCCAGCAGTGGCCAGGCAGGAATGCATTTCTTACTTGGAAATTCCGACACCACTTCACATTTAAAGAAGAACAGGATGTGCAAAATCTGACCATGCAATGCAAACTCTGTTTGCCAGCAACCAAGCTGCTCTCAGTGTCAAAAGACTCCACATCCAACCTAAAGAAACATTCTTTTTTGTCCTAATCAGGTTGAGGTTCATTGAAAATTTTCCTTGTGCAAGGCTACTTTTTATTTTAACTAAGTGATGGAATATGTTGGTGACCATATCAGTAAATACTTTTCAATGGCATATTTTATGTTTGTCTAATACTCTTCCACTTTTCAGCTTCATGAATAAAGAAATGGTTAAGGAAAAACAGGGCTTTTTTATTATCAGCGATTGCTACATTCATGTAGTTGTAAAAAGTATGACAGAATATTAAGTAATCCAAAGTATTCAGAATACGTTACTCACATTGAGTAACTTAACAGAAGATGTTACAAATTACATTTTGGGGCATGTATTCTGTAATCTGTAATGGAATACATTTTAAAAGTAACCATCCCAACACTGCCTAAGACCAATTTGTCATGGGGGACCCTACCAGGGGCACCAAGTGCCCCAGACAATATAGCTCCTAGGATCATTAGGGCTCTTAAACTCTTCCACCACGATAAGGTGACGGTTCAAGGACAAGGTCTTTATTTGTAGCATACAAATTTATGCAAGTACAACATGATACCGTGTTTCTGTTTTTTGATACCTTTTATATATTTATGCTCACTGCTTCACTGGGCTAAAAAGAGGACAAATTTTCACTTCACGTTCAAGCTGGTTACAGACTTCAACACATTTCTTTGAATGATTATGTTTGTTATGGACATTGGATATAGTCTATATTGGTTTTATGTATTTGGTAAAAGATAATTTGCACATGCTTAATTGATAATAAGTAATGTTAAATAGTGTGATTGTACAGGACAACCAGCACCTTTTCTGTTTAGATATGGTTAAAGAGGCCAAAATAACATGCAATTACATTACATGAATACAAAACCATGCAATAAAGCAATTCAACAGAAAATGTACAAATCATTTAATCAAATGTACAATTTATGCTCACTGCTTCACTGGGCTAGAAAGAGGAAAATTTTCAATTCAGAATCATGTTTATTGGCCAAGGATGGGAGTTCTTGGACGGTCGAGGTGTAGCAGGATATAATGAAGCTCCATGTTCACTGTATCTTCCACTAGTAAAGACTGCAGGTGTAGCGGTTCTTCTTCTGCGTTGTGTAATTTTTTGATTTCTTTTCTTGAACCGTAATGACGAGCCGACACCCACAAGATTTTCCATGCAAACTGTATTCTGTATAAAAGCAAGGTCAGAATATCGCGTCACAAATCGCGTCTCTCTGCACCTCTCTCTACAATATACAGTAACAACAGAACATAAAAAAAAATATTCACAAAATAACACACATGCAAAATACTCCGAACATGTACATAAATTAAGATAGAAGAAATAACTTTTTTACACACAAACCCCACGCACCTCTCACAGCTCATGCCATGTGTCTAAGAGAACTAAACCGGGTCTCCAACCCACTAACCCAAGGGCACGGCAGCATCCAACCACTTTTCGAGGGTTATCAAAGTTTTAGAACCCACATAATCATAAATTGAACAAACAAAATACAGAAACATATTTAAAATAACCAGAAACATTAACACATTTTAACATTTTACAATTGAACAAACACCCGGATTATCATTATAATTCCCTTACCCACATCAGAATACAGGTAAACAAAATAAAAGTCTTTAGAAAATAAGAAAATAAAAGACACAAGAAAGAAGAAATACACTTATAAATCTAGTGTAACCATTTAACTCCGGCACATCCTCCTCCACTGGATTACACTAGATTAATAAAACTCCCCAAAATAACCCTCTCACAAAACAATGATACAAATAACAGAAACACAATAAAAAAAAAAAAACAGAAAAAAAAACAGAAAACAGAGAAATGAAATCTCCAAAACCCTAAAACACAGTCTTGATTTACAATCACAAGTGATTCTCCAGCTAATATGCTATCCCATAAAGGATTAAGGTAACCCGAGGGTGGCCACCCCCCAAATTACCTATAGGTAACTATGCCCAACACACAGTTACACACAAGACTGATACATCCTATCTCACAACATATGAGGAATGCTCACATCTCCAGTATGTCTTAAGCACCCCACAAATACATGTTTCCCAAGCAACCAATTTAGTCAATTCGACAGATCTCATTTGAACATTTTCCTAATTCCTTGTGAAGACATTGTTTGAATCAGCCTATTCACTGGTCTAACAATTCTACCTAATCTGGTAGTTAATTTTCCACCCACTGCCACAGATGAACATGAAGGTGCAACAACATCTTGAGATGACTTCTTGGACAACTGCAGAACACTTGATGCTGCATCAACATCCCCAGATAACTGACAATTATCAACCAGATGTGCAGCCGCATCTTCTTGCTCAGTCTCCAACGAAGATGTACTGTTGTCTATACACACAGATAATTCATCTTGCTCAGATAGTCTTCCAGAAGATCCATCAAGATTAGCAACCCACTTGACAGTTCTTTCCTCACTATCAGACATAGCAGTCCCAGTAAAACTGTCATGATCTGAACTGACACACCCAGTATCACCCACAGATTCATGGTCCCCCCAAGATGGTAAAGGCAAGAAGTTAACGGGCATCAACAGATTCCGATGCACAGTCTTAGATCTATCTGTGTTAGGATTGCGGATCAGGTAAGTGTTCAGAGCATCATTTTTATTTAGTACCACGTACACCATGCTCCCCCAGCGATCAGCCAGCTTTCTTTTACCCCGCTCACCCTTGTTCGCCAGAAGGACCCGATCTCCCACCTCCAACGTATGACCTTTACATCTCACATTATACCTTTCAGCCTGTTTAGCTTGTTGCTTCACTGCGTGTGCCTGCGCGAGTAACATTGCTTTCCTTAAGTCTCTTCCAAGAGTCTGGACATATTTATCCACATCCACAGTCTCGTCATCCAAAAACACACTTCCAAACATGACATCCACAGGTAACCTCGGTGTACGACCGAACATCAAAAAGAAAGGTGGATATCCCGTTGCTTCATGAGCTTCATAATCAGAAGGTTGCCGGTTCGAATCCCGATCCGCCAAGGTGCCACTGAGGTGCCACTGAGCAAAGCATCGTCCCCACACACTGCTCCCCGGGCGCCGGTCATGGCTGCCCACTGCTCACTCAGGGTGATGGGTTAAATGCAGAGGACAAATTTCACTGTGTGCTGTGCTGCTGTGTATCACATGTGACAATCACTTCACTTTACTTATTAAGCAATTGCGGCCACTTAGCCTTCGACTTTGGTTCCAGTGCACGAATCATGTCACCCAAAGTACGATTAAATCGTTCTGCTTGTCCATTCCCCATCGGGTGATACGGTGTGGTGTGCGACTTACTAACAAAACTTCCCTAGACTCATGAGCTCTTTCCCATCTAGAAGGACGTCTGTTCCGACCAACAAAGTAATGGACACGGCCAATGACTGGATCCTGCATCTGCTTCTCAAGCAACTCTTCATGTTAGAGAACAGGAAATGGGCTACTACCTATAGGTACCAGGCTACTCAGATGTTGCACATGAGAAACTGCCCTAGTTAAAGCACCCCGCTCCCACTGACAATGTGACTGTAGCACAGCTTGTACGTCATTTCACGACACCTCCCCCAGTGATGAACCCTCACCCCGTTCCTCCGGTGGCTCACACGTCAACCGAAACATGTCCTGTATGTCATGTACCTTTCCGACTTCGCTTCCTGCAGTAACTTATCATACGGAAGGCGAGTAAGCTTGCTGATGGCTCGAGATGTGGTAAATGGCTCCCTGCTCAACGCATCAGCCACCACATTCTTAGGTCCTGGAATGTATTGAATGTCAAAATCGAACGATGCCAGTTTTGCCACCCACCGCTGCTCACATGCATCTAATTTCGGCTTTGTGGGGATGTACTTCAACGGATTATTATCAGTCCACACAGTGAATTGGTGACCCCGTAACCAATGACTGAACTTATCATGGATAGCCCATTTCATTGCTAAAAATTCTAGTCGATGTGCTGGGTACTTGGACTGGGCATGATTAAGCGACTTACTGGCAAACGCAATTGGTCTAGCCATAGTACAACCATCCTGAAACTGAGAAAGCACAGCTCCCAAACCACTAGTAGACGCATCCACCGAGAGCAGGAATGGTTTTGTGAAGTCTGGATGAGCCAATAGAGCTTGACCAACTAGTGCCTCCTTCAACAACCCTAAGGCCTCTCTACACTCACTAGTCCAGTCTGCCGGAGTCAACCTACGAGTGTTACCTCTTCACACCCTTACCTCGGCGAGGTTTCTTCGGACCGGCGGTCAGCAAAAACAGTGGTCTCGCAATGGTGGAACAATGCTCTATGAAATGTTGGTAATATAGTACCATGCCAAGAAAAGATCTTATTTTAATTGCTGAAGGTGTGACACCATCTGACTCCATCAAATCCTGCTCACTCACATTCAAAATGGCCTCTACCTTCGCTGGATCAGTAGCCACACCCTCCACACTGATGATGTGGCCCAAAAACTTCACTGACTGTCTCAAAAACTGACACTTGGATTTGGAAAGTTTCAGGTTGTGCTGCTTGAGACGTTGGAACACCATTTCCAACCTCTGCAAACTCTCCTCTGCAGTCTTCCCAAAAACCAGCAAGTCATCCAAATAACAGAGGAGACTCATACAATTTTGGTCACCAAACACTGTTAACATCATTCGCATAAAAGTTGCTGGACTATTACACAATCCCTGTGGGAGACGATTGTACTCATGCAGACCCAAAGGGGACGAAAAAGCAGTGAACTTTTTGTCCTCCTCATGTAAGGGAATGTTATAGTAGCCCGACGTCAAATCCATGGTATTAAAATATGCATTGCCGCCAAGTGCAGCGAGGACATCTGCCTGGTGAAGCAATGGATGGGCGTCCTTCACTGTGCGAGCATTCAGCCATCTGAAATCAGTACAGATGCGTAGGTCCCCATTCTTTTTCCACACCAACACTAAAGGTGACGCATACTCACTGCTCGACTTGCGTATTATCTCCTTCTCTTCCATGTCATCCAATGTTTCTCTCAACTTCTGATAATGTGCTGGTGAAATCCTCCGATAGGGAAGTCGGAAGGGTCTGTCATCAGTGAGACGTATCCTGTGACAAAAACCACTTGCCTCCCCACAATCCAACCTATGTCTGGAAAACACACTTTCATATTTCTCAATGAGCTCCAGAAGTTTCTCTCTCCAAAAAGGAGTCACTTCACAGTTAGCAACATCTATGTCCTGCAGGCCCAAATTCTCCAATCTACTCTCCATAGACGTTTCAACCACACTTCCAGTGCTTGTTGTTGTCAGACAATGATTTTTCCTGTCAGCAGTCAGTGTTCCAACATTCTGCGAAATTTCCTGCTCCTTCAGTACATCAAAATCTTCCAATGCGATACATGGAAACACATCGGCGATTTTTGCCTTCCAGCGGAGTGTGATTTCAGAGGGAGTAGGGTTTATCAGTTTTACTGGGAGCCATCCGTCTCCCCAAAGAGGTGAAACGACTCTACCCACCAGTACGTTACGATGCACACACCGGGACTTACACGGCTCCACTACAACAGTACTACCTGCAGAGAGTTGTGTTCCAGGTGGCAATCGTGCCCAGACCAGATGTTCACTTAAGGGTTCAAGTGTGACAGCCCTCTTTAACTTAACTGTACCCACTTTATTTGGAATGCTTTCCCCCCTCCATCTCTCCAGATTGGATAACATCCGCAGAAAATCACCATGTTCATTTTGACACATTCCATCCGGTTTGTTTAAGACACTCCAATAACGGTCATTGGATTTCAACTGTCTGATCAATGGTTTCAAAACATTAGTACCAATAACCAATTGATCTACTTGACCTTCTACCACTAATACAGGAACCTCAAAATTAATTCCAAACAATTTGAGTTTTAGTATACATTCACCCACTGGGTTAGTCTGCTTACCCCCACACCCCACCAGTAGCACATCTGACGGGATTAACTGGTGATCACTGAACACACCTTCCTCCTGTAGCTGAGCAAGGACATCTGCACACAGGGTAGTAGCCATAGATCCGCTATCGAGCATCCCCTGCAGTTCAACTTTACCCTGCACTCGTACCGAGGTGTAAAACAGGCCATCACTCTGACCTGCTTTTAAAGAATTCTGAAACACCACTGCCTTACCCGCTGGCGCCATAGCACAACAATGTGAATAAACAGACTCAATATCATCAGTGGAGGATGAATCAATTAGCCCTCCCTCCTTCAACTCGAGGCATTTCGAGTTGAAATGGTCCAGTTGGTGTCCTGTAATACCCATGTAATACAATCAAACGTTTTCTTATGTTCTGGGACTAATTAAAATCATTATAATATAGTGAATATTATAACACAACGCATTAGAAGTGAAATATGACATGTAAGTAATCCTTGACAAAGCAAGTTGGATGATCAGCGTTAGATAAACATTAGAAGAAAATAAAGCAAAGTATTGTGGTTAGAAGAACAGAAAAAATCCATAAAAATGTATATATGCAAATTAAATCTACTTTATATTACAGTAAATACTGAAAAATAATAGTGTTCCATGAAATAAACATTCATCTTTACTAAAACGTGGGAAAAAAGTGGATAAAAGGGTGGTAGTAGCCTTGTGGGTAACACACTCGCCTATGAACCAGAAGACCCGGGTTTTGTCCCTGAGCAAGACACTTAACCCTAAATTGCTCCTGGGAGACTGTTCCTGATTGTAAGTAATCCCTTACTGATTGTAAGTCGCTCTGGATAAGGGCGTCTGATAAATACCATAAATGTAAATAAAACAATCAGGATGTGAGAGAGGGTGGCTTCTAAAAAAAAAGTGATTGTGATACACTGCACGGTGACACAACGAAATATGTCATCTGCTTTTAACCATCACACTTAGTGAGCAGTGAACAGCCATGGCAGGCGCCCAGGGAGCAGTGTGTGGGGACGGTGCTTTGCTCAGTGGCACCTTGGCGCATCGGGATTCGAACCTGCAACCTTCTGATTACGAGGCCGCTTTCTTAACTGCTAGGCCCCCACTGACCAATCAAGAACGAGTGGGCGGGGCTTGCAGCCTGTAATGAGGCATGGTTGGCTGCTACAGCGGACACTGGTTTCTGCGACAAAGGAGTTTCCAGGCTGCAGGTTATGAGCGTTTTGAACAAATGGCGAATACTTGTTGTTAAAGTCTGTAAAAAACAAAACATTAAAGCGTGTTGATGTGGCGCTTGTTTCATATTCATATTCATATTTCAAATAACCAACGAAAATTTCGTGGGCAGCGGTGGCCTAGCGGTTAAGGAAGAGGACTTCAAATGGGGAGGTTGTGGGTTCGAATCCCGAACCGCCAGGTCGCCACTGAGGTATCGAGTAGCGACGGTACCGTTCCCACACAGCTCACCACGGTGACCAAGCTGCCGTTAAAAGCTTGTAATACATAAATACTAGATAACAGGTAAGTTAATTTTTTAACTTGTGTAGCGAGACGCCTCTCATTGCAGGCTGCTCGACGGCAAGTTCCGCCTATTAAATGTAAATACTAATGGGAAACGTCGGCCGTTTTTAATACGTCAAACACATTTCCGGTGTCCTGACATTTCACCCTACCTATTAAAATATCCTACCGAGGCATTATGCGCAAGCGCAGAGCAACAAAACGCGTCAGAACATCGGGGAAGCAATTACTCGACGCCTTTTTGATAACTTTTATATACTTATGATACCTTTTTTGATACCTTTTATATACTCACTGCTTTACTGAGCTAAAGACAATTTTATTTATGGCGTCTCTCGAGCACAACAGTTTTAAACAACTAAAATATACAGTATAGTCTAAATCCCATGTACAGAAAATACATCGATGACAGAAATAATACCACATTGTTATATGAAGTGCAGACACAGCGGTAATCTTTCTCGCGCGGTTCTCTGTAGAGGTGAGTAAATAAACTTTGACTCTGTCTTGGGTAGCTTGTTTTTAAGAAGTGCTTGTGTTTTTGTTGACGTGACTAGGCGAGCTAAGTTAATGTATTAGCTTTCGCTGTCGTTATTGTTGTCAATCGGCGTCAGTTTCACCCGAACTAGGTACACGCCCACTCTTGCGTAGTCGTGAAACGGGTTATAGTCAACTCCACTACCTGTGGACCGCACCTGTAGCCACTCACAATTTGACCTGTACTTGTGGTACTACTGTCGCGCTACCGCGTCAGCCCTTGTGTGAAGACCCACTTGGGTAAAGACCTGCGACTCGTCCTGCGCGACTCTACCGAGCAGTAAAACCAAAATACAGGTAAATTCACCCATGCTCTTCTCCTACTTCTTTTTGCTAATCATGTCCATCCAGAACATTCCGCTCATTCACACCAGGCGCCCTCCTCGATTCAATATACACAGAACACGCAACACACATAACCTGCACACACTCTCCCAGGCCTCATCTTGCCACCCTGAGTACTTGTTCGGACTATGGAACTGTCAGTCGGCAGTCAACAAAGCAGACTTCATTCCTGCTTTTGCTACAGAACGAAACCTCCAAGTACTCGCACTGACTGAGACCTGGATCCGCCCCCATGACTCCGCTACACCTGCAGCCCTTTCCACAGACTTCTACTTCTCTCATACCCCCCGCCCCACTGGCAGGGGAGGGGGCACAGGCTTGCTCATTTCCAAGGACTGGAAATTCACTCCCGTTTCTGCTATTCAAACAACCAGTTTTGAGTTCCATGCAGTAACTATTACACACCCAGTAAAAATGTCCATAGTTGCTGTATATCGTCCTCCAGGTCCGCTGGGGAACTTTGTAGAGGAACTAGACACAACTCTCTCCTCAATTATAGATGAGGAACTGCCCCTTGTGCTACTAGGAGACTTCAACCTCGATCTCCTCAAGCCACAAACAACTGACTTCCAACACTTCATCTCTGCTTACAACTTTACACTTCTCTGCACGCCCGCAACGCACAGAGCTGGAAAACAACTAGATCTCGTACTCACACGCAAATGCTCCACAGCCAACACATCTGTCATTCCTCTACATCTATCCGATCACTCTTTTATTCACTTCAGACTATCCCCCCTGGCACGCACCACACCCACCTCACACTTAACACACTTTCGCCGTAATCTCCGTACCCTCTGCCCTACTCAATTGTCTTCCGCTGTTTCCTCTGAGCTCTCCCCCCTAGACATCCTCTCTATTCAGGACACTAACTGTGCTACAGACATCCTCTTCTCCACATTAACATCTTGCCTCGAGAGACTCTGCCCTCTAACCTCAAAACCAACACGTGCGACTCCACCTTCGCCGTGGATCTCTGACGAGGTTCGTCGCCACAGGACCCATCTTAGAGCAGCTGAAAGGCAGTGGAGGAAATCCAAGTGCCCGCTTCAACTTAATAAGTATCAATCTCTCCTAAAATCCTTCTCTGCTGCTGTCACTACAGCAAAGACCAGATACTTCCAGGACAAAGTAAGCAACTGCAATGACTCTCGAAAACTTTTCTCGACTTTCAACCGTCTCCTGAATCCTCCACCCCCTCCCCCCTCCACTTCTCTCTCATCTGAAGACTTCGCCACCTTCTTCACAGAAAAGGTGGCTGACATTAGCAAACAATTCTCACTGCCTAACCCCAGACCCCGTCCTGCTGTTACCTCTGAAACCAGGAATCTGTCTTCCTTTACTCCCCTCTCTGAATCAGACGTGTCTAAATTTCTCCAGTCTAGTCACCCCACCACCTGCTCCCTGGATCCAATCCCCTCACACCTCCTTCAGTCCATACAGCCCACCATATTATCTGCTCTGACACATGTCTTAAACTCCTCACTCACAACAGGAACATTCCCCACTGCTTTCAAACAGGCTGTCATTGCTCCCCTGCTCAAAAAACCCACATTAAACCCATCTCTACTGGATAGCTACCGCCCAGTCTCCAACCTTCCTTTTCTTTCAAAAATTCTTGAAAGAGCAGTCCTGGCTCAACTTTCCTCATTTCTCCACAAACATGATCTTCTTGACCCTTTTCAGTCTGGTTTCAGGAAAGGGCATTCTACTGAAACCTCCCTCCTGGCAATGATGGACGACCTTCGTGCTGCAAGAGCTGCCCGCAGATCATCTGTCCTTGTCCTACTTGATCTATCTGCTGCCTTCGATACAGTTAACCACAAAATTCTTCTCACCACACTCTCTGATTTAGGAGTCACAGGAACCGTACTAGATTGGTTCACCTCTTACCTTTACGACAGGTCCTTCAAGGTATCGTGGGGAGGTGAGACATCTGTCCTCTCTAGGGTAACCACAGGGGTTCCACAAGGCTCTGTCCTTGGCCCCCTTCTATTCTCAATATACACTCGCTCACTTGGTCACATCATCCAATCACATGGCTTCTCCTATCACTCTTATGCTGATGACACCCAGCTCTATCTGTCATTCCCACCAGAAGATGCTACTATAGCGACAAAAATTTCGGCCTGCCTCTCAGACATATCGGCATGGATGTCTGAGCGACACCTCCAACTCAACCTATCCAAAACCGAGATTCTGATCTTTCCGGGCAACAATTCTCCTCAGCAAAACCTTTCAATTCAAATTGGATCGCTATTGTTAACACCCACGGCATCTGCAAAAAGCCTTGGAGTTTGGATAGATAACAAACTGAGTTTGAACCGTCATGTTGCTGCGATCTCCAGATCCTGCAGGTTCACTCTCTACAACATTCGCAAGATTCGGCCTTTTCTCTCACAACAGGCTACGCAGCTCCTCGTCCAGGCAATGGTCATCTCCAAACTCGACTATTGTAACTCTCTCCTGGCTGGAGCCTCTGCAGTCACCATAAAACCACTCCAGATGATCCAAAATATTTTCAATCAGCCAAAATACACCCATGTTACACCTCTTCTTACTTCCCTCCACTGGCTCCCGGTAGCTGCTCGCATTGAGTTCAAATACTTGATGCTCGCCTACAGGGCTGTAAATGGAACTGCGCCCTCCTACATCAACACACTACTACCTAGCTACACTCCTGCACGCTCTCTCAGATCGGCAAACGAAAGGAGACTAAAAATTCCTTCTTCACGGGGTCTCCGATTCCAATCATGTCTGTTCTCCGTTGTTGTCCCTGGCTGGTGGAACAACCTGCCCTCCTCCACACGACTAGCCGAGACTATCACCACTTTTAAGAAGAAGGTGAAAACCCTCTTATTCCAAAAATGTCCTCCGTACAGTCCGATGCAGTCGGTTCCTGTGCCGTTTGGTGGCTGCTCCGAACCAGACTGTGATGGAGGAGCACAGGACGGACTCAATGACTGCAGTGTAGAACTGGATCAGCAGCTCCTGTGGAAGACTGGACTTCTTCAGATGTCTCAGGAAGTACATCCTGGGCTTTTTTTTTTTTTGAGGATTGAGGAGACGTTGGTCTCCTGGGAGAGGGTGGTACCCAGGAACTTGAAGATGTCCACAGAAGACCCTGGTCTGTCTGATATGGTGAGGGGTGTGGCGTTGAAGGAAGTCTACTGGAGTGCACCGTCAGCTTGCTCAGCTCCACGTTGTGCTGAAAGTTTATATTTTGTCTGTATGGCTCATTGCTGAAAATGAATATTTCTGAAGCCCTCAATGTTGGTGATGCTGTTGCCGTTTGTCTCTTTACAGTGAAGGCAATCTTGCCACCAAGCAAGTTGTGTTTCTGCAGTGAACAGTAAGAACTCAACCGGTACCACAGAAGAACCAGGTAGAAACCAGAAGAAAACACCCAGATTAAAGTTTTAGGACACGAGCTTCTGTTTTTTCCAGTGCAAACCACACAAACAAATTGAGAATCACAAAAACAAATTGAGAATCACAAAAACAAAAGGAGAATCACAAAAACAAATTGAGAATCACAATTACATTAAGAAACCAGAAAGGGTAGGTACCAGTCAGCAACAGGAGACATCACTGATTGGACGACAGTCTTTCGTCTTTGGAACCGGACGTTCCTCTGCCTGTAGCACATTTCGTTTGAACGGCAGAATGTTTTGTTCAGATTGTGGGAAAAAGTTGGTGGAGGAGTCACCGAACTTTTGCAGCGGTAGTTGCCTCGTCTGTACAGTCCAGATTCTTTTAGATGCATTTTCAGTGTACGCATACTAATTGAAATGTCATGATTACACTTGAGCATATCCAGTATCACCGCGTATGTATGTCCTGAATCAAAATATTCTTGAATAGCGAGAGCTACGTTTGGGTCACTGGTAATGTTCATGTTTTGAAAAATGCGCTACAGGCAGAGGAACGTCCGGTTCCAAAGACGAAAGACTGTCGTCCAATTAATTCAAACAGAATTAGTTCAAAAAATGTAATTATCATTTTTTTCTGTTTCAATTGTTCAGCCAAGGGTTTCAGTACAAAATATTTTGAATGGAACTAAAAGAATGGAACTGAACTACATTCACAAATCTGTAAGCCAAGGACTAGTGCCAAGGACTAGCACCAACCAAGGAAAATGTGCAATCCTGCTGGAGACCTTCTCACAAGGAAATGCTGCTGCATGTGGCCAACTAAAGACATGGGGCTTTAAGGGTCTTAATTACACATTAAACTGACTTAGGCTGTAAAATATAGTGCCTGAGAAGGAAAGTCAAGTCAGCTTTATTGTCAATTCTGCCACATGTACAGGACATGCAGAGAATTGAAATTATGTTACTCTCTGACCCATACAAGTAACATTAAATACAAAAACAGTAACAGTAACATTGAATACAAAGTATAAATACAATAAAAAAAAAAAACACAATTTACAATTTTAAAAACACCATATACAAATAAGGGCACATGGTGGAGAGTGCAAAACCATGTAGTGCAACAGAGGTAAGTTTAAAGTGACGAAGTGACAAGTGAGGTAGTTGGCAGACCAGAGCTGCACAGAGTGACTGGTGCATGGTCAGTTTGTGTGTGTTAGGGTTCAGAAAGTTTGTGGAGCTGAAGAGGGGAGTGAGGGGAGTGGGGGCAGAGCTGGGAGGGAGTTGAGTTTCCTGACAGCCTGATGGGTGAAGCTGTCCTTCAGTCTGCTGGTCCTGGCCTGGAGACTCCGCAGTCTCCTCCCTGATGGCAGCAGGCTGAAGAAGGTTTGCATTGTGTGGGTGGGATCAGCTGCTATGCAGAGGGCTTTCTTGGTGAGGTGTGTGCTGTAGATGTCTTGGAGGGAGGGGAGAGGGACACCGATGACTCTCAGCTGCTCTGACTATGCGTTGGAGAGTTTTTTGGCAGGACGCATTGCAGGCTCCAAACCACACAGTGATGCAGCTAGACAGGATGCTCTCGATGGTTCCTCGGTAGAATGTGTACATGATGAGGGCTGGTGCTCTTGCTCTTCTAAGTTTGCGGAGGAAGTAGAGACGCTGCTGTGCTTTCTTGGCCAATGCAGTGGTGGTTTTTTGTCCAGGAGAGATCCTCAGTAATGTGCACACCCAGGAACTTGGTGCTGCTCACTCTCTCCACAGATGCACACATGGTAGCATGGCCGAGTGGTTTAAGGCACTGGATTTAAATTCTAATCTCTCTGGAGGCATGTGTTCAAATCCCACCCATGCCACTATATGATCTTAGATAGTTCTCTCATCCAGCAAGTCAGCTTCATCACCTATCTGCAGCACCTGCAGCAAACAAGCAATTTCTCAGAATACCACCCAGTCTAACAAGGTCTCCTCCCTCCTCCTTCACCTACCTCATAATAAAACTCTTTCTGTTAAAGTCATCGCAGGAAAAATGAATGGCACTAATGCTGAAGCATGAAACATGGAAATTCTGTAAATTTTCTACCACTCAGGCAGTAAAAAGCTGTACTTGATTTCATAGGTGATGAAGCTGACTTGCTGGATGAGAGAACTATCTAAGATCATATAGTGGCATGGGTGGGATTTGAACACACACCTCCAGAGAGATTAGAATTTAAATCCAGTGCCTTAAACCACTCGGCCATGCTACCATGTGTGCATTTAAGATGCACAATGTGGGAAAATAATTATTACTAAACTGTCCAAATCATGACAACTGGTATTCTGCATGTGATCTAGGAATAATTATGTGACTGGCTGAGAATTATTTGACAATTAAAAGACTACCTTCTACAGGTGATTATAAAAAATCCCTCCACTTTCTTCCCCAGATTAAATTTACACTAGGTGGCAGTATAATAATATAATCTGCTCATAATGAATTCTGCTTGGTTGATTTGGAGAGAGAAATTTACATTTATAGCATTTCTAAGATAATTCTCATCAGTAGTTACAGGGACCGTCCCTCTGGAGAAACTCAGGGGTTTTGCTCAGGGACACAATGGTAGTAAGTGTGGTTTGAACCTGAAGGGGAAAAAAATTCAGCAATGTGAAAAAATAAAATATTAAAAGTAATAAAGATTCCCCAACATTTATTTAGTTTATTTGGTGGGAATAGTTCTGAAGTTCCATCTATTGCTATTGCCTTTTGTCTATCACATCAGATGAAGTGAGTGTGTTGAAAATGAATTATTACAATCAGATCTAGACTAGGAGCAAAGGGACAATAATGATCAACAAAAATAAAATATTTTTTCATAAAAATGGAGTAGAACCACTACTCTAAAAGATCATTTAAAAATATTTGATGCAGCTTTTTGTAATATTACAGCAGAGAGTTTGAAGGCTTGAGGTTGTGGATGATCTCCAGGGCTTCTTATGATGACAACAGATTGTTTTTATTGCCACTCACTTCTCCCAAAGGGAGAGTGTCGATGCTGAACTCCAATTATCTCTGAACTACTTCTGACCAAGTCATGTAGGCTGTTTTTGTTCATTAAATAAATGAAACTGTTCAAAATACATTAATGCTTTTCAGCCAATTAAACCTTATTTTTATGTTATGCAATTTCTAGCAAATACAATACATACAAAAACATTTAAACTTCCACATGAATTCTGTGAGAATTGAGAAAGTAGTGTGAAACACTGCAGCACAACAAAAAACCATCAGCCTTGGTGACCAGTGAGCAGCCATGACAAGTGCCCGGGGAGCAGTGTGGGGACGGTACTTTACTCAGTGGCACCTCAGCAGCATCTTGGTGGCTCGAACCGGCAACCTACTGATTACAGATTCGCTTCCTAACCCAATAGGCCAACCACTGCCACTGAGTTGGAACTTATGCGTAACCATGCAAAATATTACCTTTTTGTTAAGCAATACTCTGAAATATAAAAAGATTAATTCTTTAGTTCTTTAGTCAGGGTTGAGGAAGTTATCACAATTTAACGTAGCCTGGTAGAGTATAAATATCATTCATTTGGTTGTTGTGCATCAGGAGGATTTTGTGTATATCTGTACTTTATTGAAGTGTTTCCATTTGGGGATTTTTTTTTATTCCAATAATTTAGAATCATTTTAAACAAACAAACAAACGAAGAAGCGTGCAGTATGTGCGTGTACAGGTTACTGCATGAACGCATATATGCAAAAATGTTTCTTCCTTCTAAATTTGTCTAAAAACTAGTTCCTATTATAATAAATCTGGTTTTGCCTGTTTATGTTCATGCACAGGGACATGCCGGCTCAATATAATAATTTGTAAACCTGTCTTTGATCCAAGTATTTATTAAAAACTCTTAAACTGAACTTTGATCCTTCTCTTTCATTGCCTCTTAGTTGTACCGAATTCACATTGTTAATTTAGAATCTCCTCACCTATTACATACTTGGCTACTCAGCATTGCTACCTCAGGAGGATCATTTTCATATGTTGAACGCCTGTCTGTTGTTTCTATTGGCATTTATGGGGATGCCTTGAACGAGCGAAGTTCAAAGTTGAGACTGGGTGTTGTAGAATGATTCCAGCACAGTGGGAGAAGTACAGCGGTGGTGTTAATGAAATGCCGCATTCCCCAGTATGGCAAACACACCTCACACCTTACGCACCCTTTCCACCCACATTACCCAGAGCAGACCTGAACTCATTAGCATGTAGCTGTGAAAGAACCTGGCTGGTGGTAGGGATTGATGATTCAGTGACTCTGGTCCTGGTTTCCAGAACTGAATATTTGAGCAATATTACTTTTTTCAGAAATTGAATTCTATGCTATTTGCAGAATATTTGAATATTCCCATTCCTCAACTCCTCAACTCACTTAACTATTTGCAAAAACAGGCAAGATTGAAAATAGTGGCATGTGGCACTACTAACACTTCAGATATGTGCCATTTTCCTTCATTCCTTTCTTTCTTTCTTTTTTCTTTCTTTCTTTCTTTTTAATTTGTTTAACTGCCATTTTCCCCAGAACTTCATAATTCAGTGTTTATTCCAAGTTGAAATATGACTTTCATGTGTCCAGTTGAAGAGTTGAAGTAGGAAATGTATAGGTGTGTTTAAGAGTCAAGTCAAGTCAACTTTATTTCTAGAGCACTTTAACAGCAGTTCTACAAATATACACAATAAGTACAATAAGAAATATACATGGCTAAAAATGTTACTAATATGGCAAGGTTGAATACAATTAAATAAAATACATAATAGCTTTTTTGAAATGTAATGTAAAGTGTTGAAATTTTATTTAAAGTGGTAACTGGCTCCAGAAGCTGGGCGCAGCAGTTGCGAAGGTTCTGTCAGCCTTCTGCTAAGGTGAGATCTCAAGGATCTAATAGTTGGCTGAAGATGAACAAGATCTAAACAAGATTTAAACTGAATTTAAAGTGCAGTGACGTAAGAACTGGTGTAATATGTTGACGTTTTGTTTTTGAGTACAACCACCCAACTATAGTACATTAAAATAAATCCTATGTAAAATCTTAAAACATAATAAAGTGCTTAATCATTTACATATCATATATAAGTAACACCAAGTACCCTATTCATAAAGGTAGATCTCTTATGATGATGCTAGACGTTTTGAGTATTCGTGTTCCCATTTGTGAATTGTGTTTGCTGTACGGCTGTCTTTATGAAAAGAAAACAACTTTATTTATTTTATTTCTTCAATAATAATTAAATAATGTCTTCAGTCTACGGGCTTTCTTGTTGAAACATTATATACTGTTGTACTGACAATAAACCAGTCTTGAATCTTGTTAATGGGATTTTGTTGTGGGATGAAGTATGATATGGCTTTGTTGTCTGAAAATGATAAATAAATACGAAAACCCCCCACAATGAACATTTCTAAGTAAACGCGCACAACACCGCGCACCCTCGACTCTCCTCTCCTGGTAACGTCTGAGGTGAAACCCTTCAATCGTGCGGACGGAGAGTGCGCGTCCTGCGTTCTGGTTGGCTCACGGGCACGTCACTCCAGCCCCTTGGCGGTTGGGGGCGTGGTTTGTGGGAGGGCGGGGACGTGCCACTTGCGTCCCCTTTTCTTGTCATCCGCGGCTCCGTCCAGAAGTCGGGTTCGGGCTGTAATGAAGAGCTGTTATGCGGGAATTACGGCTCCTGCGCGGGATGTGAGCTGAACCCCGGTCTGCCCAGGCGGAGAGGGAAAGTCGCACTCACGCACAACATTTCCCCGACTTTTGCAAGCGTCAGCGAACGATGCAGGAAGCGCGTCGGCTCGTGTGAAGAATGTTCGGCCGGAGGACCGAGGCGAAGTTGTCGCTGTTGGAGAGGGACTTGTTGCGCGCGCTCCCCCTCGGATGGCGTCCCCAGAGCAGCTCTGAGCTGCCCGCCGGCCCCGCTTAGACGACGACCATGTCGGACGGGACGTGCGGCGACGGCGTCCTGCCGAGTCCGGACTCGGAGATCCTGCTGCTGGAGGCGGTGAAGGCGGCGCCGCGGAGGAGCAGCATCATCAAAGTACGTGGCGGATTCGGCATCGTTATCACCACTGTTTACCAGGCATTAGTGAGGAGTGGCGTCTGGTTCTTTCTGAACTTCAGGCTCTCCTGCGGTTCCATGCAACTGATTTGGACCGGTTTTAGAGATTTAGAGATGCTGTAGAGGTCAGTTGGGAAGACCATCACAAAACCAACAAAAATTGTCCGAACACTACTCCAGGATGTGCGTGTGTTAAATAAAGACCAAGTTATAAAGAGGTAGCTACAAAAGTTTTTTTTTTTAAAGCTGCGTAATAATGTTGTGAAAAGCAGCTACTGCATAAAAACTAATAAAAACTACTAACGTAACTAATATGCGTTGAAGGAGTTTGAACATTTTGACTTTGGCACGAGCAGGGTGTGACAGACCTCGAACGTGATGTCCCTTGTGTCAGGTCAGTGTGTGACCCACATGGAGGAAATCTGATCTCGTTCTCTGAAAAGCCCCGCTTCCTGGTAAAGTTGAACCTCACACGTGCGGTGTGTGTGTGTTAGCTGCTGTTACTTCAGTTTCAGCCCCATTCTCTCCGATTCCTCTACTGTCTTAACTGGGTTAATGGGAATGGATGGTCACACCGCAGGTATTGGGGTCGAGGGGTGAGATCCCGGGGTGACTTTACACCAGCGTCACGTATCTCTGTATCTCCGTATCTCCGTTTCCTCCTAAAATGTCGCTTACACCTGTGTTTGTGTGTCATACAAGTGTGTGTAACACCAACAGGCTCACAGATGCACGTAACTTCAGAGCTCTTATTGTTATGAAGTTTTAATATTTTTCAGGTCTTCACTTGTTAAATCCAGTGGTTTGAGTCATGGGTGCTCTCTCTATCTGGATTTGGCGACGGTTCTGTTATGGGGAAAAGTGGAAAAGTGGTTATATATCATCTACTGCAGCAGCTACCTTCAGTCTGACCGTGTCATACACACCGATGAGAAGAAAATGTCTCATATTCAAATGAAATTGAAAAAAAAATTGTCATCTCACCCTTCCTCGGTTGATTAAAATGATGAAAAAGTACACGTCTCGGTGGGTCATAAACCAATTAAAATTGGCTCACTACTGTTAACACCCACGGCGGCTGCAAAAAGCCTTGGTGTTTGGATTGACGACAAACTGAGTCTGAACCATCGCATTGCTGCAATCTCCAGATCCTGCAGGTTCACTCTCTACAACATTTGCTAGATTTGGCCTTTTCTCTCGCAACAGGCTACGCAGCTCCTCGTCCAGGCAATGGTCATCTCGAAACTCGTCTATTGAAACTCTCTCCTGGCTGGAGCCTCTGCAGTCACCATAAAACCACTCCAAAATATGGCAGCCCGTCTCATCTTCAATCAGCCAAAATACACCCATGTTGCACCTCTTCTTACCTCTCTCCACTGGCTCCCGGTAGCTGCTCGCATTGAGTTCAAGTCCTTGATGCTGCTTACAGGGCTGTAAATGGAAGTGCACCCTACTAGTTAGCTACACTCCTGCACGCCCTCTCTCACTCCTGCACGCTTCGTCTGCAAACGAAATGAGACTAGACTGGGGTCTCCGATCCCAATCAACTCTGTTCTCCTTTGTTGTCCCTGGCTGGTGTAACAACTTGCCCTGCTCCATTCGACTAGCCGAGACTACTACCACCTTTAAGAAGCAGTTGAAATTTCAAACGAATCTAACACTTACACAAGCATATGCACACACACTGCACAAATGAAAAATATTAAAGAAAAAAAAATATATAAAAAACATTTTCTTCGTCTAGCACTTAACAATTTCAGAGCATGTTCTTCTACTGACAAGTTAGGCCTTATCAGGGCTCTAAGTTTTGTAAGTTCAAAATCTATAGAAATCGAACGAGAATTGCTGGTGTCTTCCTCTTGTAAGGATAAAAGTGTCCGCTAAGTAAAGTAAAGTAAAGTAAAGTAAAGTAAACCACGGCCGAAAAATGAGTGATGTATGTGGGTACAATCTGAAAACTCAAACTCATGCAAAGACCAATTAACAACCATCCTCTGCATCCTCTGCACCAAACAATGACCCAACGGGGAACAGACACAAACAGGGCAGTTTATGCAATCATATACAGGTGAACACGATAAGGAAACCATTACACAGGACTAACATGAAACTCCGGACATAGAGTGGCCCCTGCCGGACAGGATCATGACACTGACAGATGGATTTATAATGAAGTACATTAGTTCCTGTAAGACTGCACGAGAAACTTTTCTTCTATGTTTACAACTACAACATTTAAAAGTAGCACAGATCTGTAGTATCTGTAGTATCTAGTAATATATCTGGGGTTGTATTTACATTTATGACATTTATTAGACGCCCTTATCCAGAGTGCCTTACAATCAGTAGTTACAGGGACAGTCCCCCTGGAGACACTCAGGGTTAAGTGTCTTGATCAGGGGTATAATGGTAGTAAATTGGGGTTTGAACCTGGGTCTTTTTGGGTGCCTGGTTCATAGGTGTATCAGTACTATTTACCCTTTTTTCTGTTCATTTCATTGGTTACTTTTTTGCAGGCAGAGGACATTTCAGCATTCAGCATAAAAGCAGCATTTTTTGCTGTGGATCAATGTTCATAGTGTAAGAAACGAAACAAATGAATGTACCCATCCCTCATTAGGAATGGAAACAAATGAAGCAATAATACACAAGGTGGACTTCTGTCCTGCGAAATTTAATGCATTACTGCGATTAGACTGCAGGCTTCCCTTTAATAATTATTTATGGCTTTTGTTACAATAATACAATGACAGTGTTCAAAATTAAATACTTAAATCATTCATAATGCTAGAAAATTTCAGTCTGTCTTCAGTCCCTAGTGAGATTATTATTGTGTGTGTCTGTGTGTGTGTTGGTTGGTGTGTAGCGCCACTCTGTTGGCCTAAGGGCCTGGTCTATCAGTCTTCCAGCAGAAGGGAGACCCATCTTGAGATTGTTGGTCTGGAGCTGAGCTGCGCAGCCCATACAACAGATGACCTGAAAATGGAAGGAGGAGGAACATTGGTGCTCTGCACGCCTCAGGCCAACATCTTGTTTCTCAGTCATTAAGGGAAATGCAGTAGATGCATAGTTTCGGCTTTCGGTGGCGGGGGGGGCTGGACTGCGTTAACAGGATGCTGAAGAACAAGCGTACGTGAGACGTGCTCAAATGGAACAATTTCAAATAGACAAAGTTTCATTACTCCTATGAATCAGCATTAATTCCTAACCCTCTGGTTGGTTTAACCCTGCTTAACACTCTACTTTGACTCATGTTTTTTTTTTTTTTCTCATTTTTTTGTGTGTTTCTGTTCATATTTTTCATTTCCATTTGGCAAACAGGTCATTCACATTTGTGCCATTTGTCCCAGATCAAAGGACTAGAAAAATGTAATTAATCTGTAATGAGTTTGCATGCAAAGATCACAACAAATCATTGCGCAACCAATGTCAGCAGTAAAAGAAAAAGACCTAGACTAGTTTTTGTTCAATGAGGAACCGCATTGAAGTTCTCTTGTAGTCTTGGACTAGGCTTAATCCATGAACGAAAAACTGAGCCACAGTGATGCAACATAATCAGAAACTCAGACGTGAATTGCTCTTTCGCGGTACTTGAGCAGGGTTTAGCCTGGTTACTGGTGGCATGCAGGTCTGATGAGGCTGGGAATTTACATGGAGTGGTCGTGTAGGTGTTATATTCTGTAGCGTGTTTAAGCCTTTAAATCCAACCTGGAATAACAAACTTTGTGTCTGGCATCCTGAGATCAGTAGCAGTCCTTTGTCCATTGTGCGTTGTGAAGTTCGGTCCTTACTGGCTGCCAGTCAAAGGTAATAACAAAGTCCTGTCACAGTTGGTGACCGTTTACGTAAGACGGGTGACCATGCGTACCAGGACAGAGTAAAGCCTGTGTCCGCTGGTGTCATCTTGTCACTGGTGCCACCATGCACTGAGAACACAAACGCACACCAAGTACTTGAAAGGAATGTGTGATTGCAAACGGTCTGTTATTAAAGTGGGAGAACAATTTCATTGATTTAATTATTCAGTCCCACTCTCTTCCCGTTGGTATGAGCTAAATACAGCTATGTTCACCAGTCTGGGTTGAAAAGTGTTTGTCAGATTGCTATGGAGCCCATCTACCCACATACAAGAGGCTGATATCAGATACAGTCTTTCATCCAACCATTCTGATGCAAAACGCTCCAGACATTTATTCAATGCCTTAAAGTTCATATTACACTGAAAAAAGTAAAGAATAAAAAAAGTGATTAGACAGCTTGATTTAAAAGAGCCAGCTAATATTTTTAACTACTGTAATGAGAAAAAAAGAGAAGACACATTAAACAAACAACAGTTATGGTTTACTTTTTTAAGTGCATCCATACACTGTAAAAAGTGAACACTGGCGAAACTTTAACAAATTGAAGTAATCTCTAATATTTTAGCATTGCCGTAATGAATACATTTTTTTTGCCAGTGTTCACTCATTTCAGTGTAGGGGCGTGTGCAAAATGCATAATCTTCAATAATGCTTTAATTGTCTTTTATATGTGATGCACAGGACATTTTGATGACAAAAGTTAATTTACCCCCACAACTAGTGGTCAGAACTATGAAGTGTGACACGTATGTAGTACTTGTTGTGCCTCACTACTGGGTAGTTCAATATAAAATTCTGCGAACTCTATAAGTATTCAGACAAAATGTTTGCACCAAATATTTTAATGTATAATGGGTGCAACACTTCAATAAAATAATGTTCATGTAATATCAATATACACAACTAAATGACCACGACGGGACGTGACGCACAGGACGACAATGTCACTGGTCTAATCGCTAAACCGAGAGCAAGTTAGTTAAAATATGGTGCATTGTATGAATATTTTAATTAAGCCGGATTCACTATTCAATATAACATATATAAACTGATCTTTGAATATCTGGGTTATGAACATAACTTACTTAAAATTCCATTGAAATATTACATTTATCGCGAGAGGTAACCATTTTTCAAAATTATTTGCAAAATTATGTGAGTACCCATCTTAAATATTAAAGTGAAATTATCACAGATTTTTTTTAGCATTTAGGTTTCAGTTTCCATAGAATCGGCCAGAATAACATTGCAGGGAATAAAACAGCCTTGCTGTCTACGTGGCCAGATTTACTTACTAAATAGATTCTGTGTCCAAATACAGTGTTTTCAGATATGATAGACATTTTGATGTCTACTTATATTTATTCTCTGTGCATCCACAAACAAATTCCATAACATACTAATTGTATGGCAGCTTGCCTCGACTGGTGATTTTAAAATAATGTCAATTATGTTTATTGTCCAAGAATACATGAAGATATCTTTTTTTTTTTTGCCAGTATGGGGAGAGTGGGGACAAAATATTGACTTTGATGACATGAGGGAATGTACAGGTGCGGATTGTCCCACTTATTCCAAAATAAGAATGCATGCGCTTACTTGGTCGTCTTGCAGCCTTTGTTAAATGAAATCTGCTGTTCTAGACTGTTATAAATAGGGGTTTGCTGATTAAACTTTGCTGGAGCTACCTGTGCTGTAACAAACTTTTAACGCATCCCTACTAGCCAGTCAGAATCCAGCTCATCCACATTGCACTGTTCATCCGTTCATTCATGCCTTTATCTGGAGCCGAACTCGTAATTTGATTAGTTTTCCAGACCTACTGCCTGCTGCAGAACAAGCTTTAAGCTGGAAATAATGAACGTGGCTGAGGACATCACCGGGATTTTGACCCAAAATTGCAGCTGGGGTCAGTAGAGGGGAGAGAGGGAGAATTCCAGCTGGAACCATTCCCTCCTCTCTGCCTTGTGGGTGAGTTCAGCATGTTCCTTTCTAATTCAGCACTTCCCTATGAGCACACACGCACAGCATCACAGGTTGGTGAGTGTGTGTTGGTTGGAGTGTACAGGGGGTGGGTGTATTTTGGAGAGCGGTGTAGTGGGTGTGTGGAGGAGAGGGTATTGAGTTCAGGGTAGAAATGGACCTGCGGGTTTAATCTGTAGAAGAAGCAGAAACAGATCTGTTTTAGTGTCTGATCCTGTGCCAAGAGGAGAGAAAATCTGGGCAGAGAGGACACTGTGCTGGTGATGTGCGTGCAGCGCTATCATCAGGACATCTTCCAGCACGCCTCGTCTTGTACAATAAAAAAAATGAAACGTAAAAATAAGATGGTTGCGTTTTTACTTACTTACTTTATATCAATAACCGCTTATTCCTAATCAGGATCTCATCCCAGGGACACTGGGCCATGGTGGGGCACCAGCCCACCGCATGTCACACACACACACCACTCACTCACACACTCAGACCTACAGATGATTAGGAACATTGCAAGGAAACTGGAGAACCCTGAGGAAGCCGCGCAAAAAACGTGGCACTTTTACCCTTCAGAACCACAAATTTAGTCCTGGTAGTAGGCAGAAATGAGGACATGTAGTCACATTATTCACCATGCTGACATTCAAATAATAAATTAGTTATAAATGAGCCATTTAATCCACATTTAAGTGGTACATGAAATTGAACACCATCACCCTGTACATCATTGCACATTATTGCATTGTGTAATAAGGCAGAATGATATAAGAATCAGAATGTAATGTGACAAGCTGTTGCCTGAACTGTAACCATGACACCAAGATCTGGATTATAGAACTTGTATTTCATCGTGGAAGCACCCCTATATCTTAAGCACAAATGTCACCGAACCATGCAAAACTGTAGACAGGTGATTGACGGCTGCAATCAGATTGCTATATTGATGAGATGTTGGTGTGAATTAGATTTTGCAGCATGGAATTACTTTTGGGCAGGTAGGCAAATGCAGGCTGGTTTGCAATCAGTTTTTCAAACCTATATGAAATGTGGAATGAGACCAAAGACACGTTGATTCTTTGGGTAGCAAAAGCTTTTTGTAGCTTGGTAGCTTTTGACACCCTCCTCCACCCTCATGCCATCTGGCTGTCAGTAGCATTCTGTGAATGCCATTCAGCGTCTGATCAGCAATATAACAACAGTAATCCACCACCATTAGTCTAAATATGATTCGGGTTCTCTTAAACCACTATGTTGCAGACATCCCCTATGGGGCAGGGCAGACACGCATATCTTTGTGAGTAACATGTTGGTGAGGAAAATGAAGCTTCATTTCCAAAGATAACATGACCATGTCGATTCAAGTGAGGCTCTGGAACATTTGTTTGAAGCACCATCTTTTTGTTAACTTGAGACATGTTGCGACTAGGGATGGAGAACCTCATCCCTACTTTTAAGTATAATTTATATTGAAGAAGAAGGAAAATTGGTGCAGATTGGGGTGTATTTTGGACTGGGAAGAATTGGCCGTATCTGGCAACACTATTCCAGGTCCATTCCCTTCACAACTCAGCAGCACAATGAAGACAATAAAGAGGATTATTAGGCATGGATTTAAAAAAAAAGAAAATGAATGAAATTTTGGGATGAACGTAACCAAAAAACAGTTTTTTTCAGTTCTGTAAAAATGTTCACATTACTAAAATGTATTCATGCAATTAAACTTTTCAAATATTATTGATTGTCATTAAAAAACAACCCATAGTATGTTTTTTACTGGTCTGTATCTCACAACAATGTGATACAGATTTTATAAACTGGATTATTACCTGTATTTACTTTTGCTGTATTATACAAGAAAATTAGAAATTAAGTTATTTTACTATACCATGTACTGTACTAGTGTGACATTGCTAATATGATCAATGCAACTGTTTTCAGCCCCACAAAAATACTTGAAATTGCTTCTAATAAACAATGATGCTTTTAAAGTGACAGACTTGGTTTAACGCAGACATCATTCCATTGGAGCGCAAGACTAATTGTTGCTGATAAAGTTCCTCTCCATCATAAACAGTCATTTCTAGCTTCCACAGTAATTTTCCCATTTTGAAACATTTGATACCCTTTTAATTAAAAAATTAAAAAAACAAAACTTTTCTAAATGGCGCTAACCTATTGAATTGTAGATTGTATGTTTTTATATTTAAAAGAATATGCAGTATTTCCTTCCTGATATATAGCCTAGATATTGAAAACATTGTCTGTGACGTACAATGTGATTACGACCACATAAACATGAACTTTTGGTCCCCTGCTCCCTGTACTCCTGGTGGCCTGAGGCCACATGGGAGAGGTAAACATTCTTATCATTAATATAATTAACATCATTCTAACCAGTTTTTATCTATTCAGGACATTTTTCACTGTGCTGGGACAGTCGGGACCACCAACGCCTTCCAAGTAGGTCTCCTACACAAGTGCTGTCCAGGCCCATATCTGCTTAGCTTAGGTGGAGCTGACTGTTATTCCAGATGACCGGTGGATTGGGTGCCTGGCTGCAGTCTAAAGTTCTGCTTTTACTTATCCCTCCTGGGAAAAACAAACTTCAGAATGCGCGCCAGACAGATGTGTAGCTTTGCTTAGTGAGTTGCCTAGCTACGCAGATCTAACTTCAGATAACTTTGTGCTAAAGATCAACATATCAGATGGCTGTGTTGCCAGTGTTCAAATGCATATGCTAGAATGGAACCCCTGATGGTGTCATGCCATGATCTTTGTCCAGATCCATGTTTTCTGTGACATTATTCATGTATACACTTGGGATGGACATGGGATGGAATTCCCGGCCAATGCAACTGAGCTGTTGGGGCCCCGTAATCAGAAAGTTGCCAGTTTGAATCCCGATCTGCCAAGGTGCCACTGAGGTGCCACTGAGTTAAGTACCGTCCCCACACACTGCTCCCCGACTGCTCACCATGGGTGATGATTAAAAGCAGAGGTCGCATTTCGCCGTGTGCACTGTGTGCTGTGATGCAGTGTTTCACAATGACAATCACTTCACTTTCACATTTTCTTTTAGTCAAACACATTTCATAATTAAAACAATCTTATTCTTCTATTATTGTTACCTCATAGACTCAAGAATACTCTACATCCAGACATGGTTTGATTTGTTCCATGTTTATCGACCACACATTATGTTTTCACTTCCACTTCATTGTAAAGAAAGTGCATCCAAAGATCGCTTTGTCTTTTTCTCTCAGCCATCTACTCACCCATCAGAAGTTTCCTGAAATCTAATTAATGATAAATTTAGTTGACAAAAACAACACTAGTGTTCACAGTCATTAAACTCACTTTATTTCAAATTTAGATCAGCACGTACATGAATTGTTGACATCATAACCTTTATGTTTTAGATTACTCTTAGGTAGGTAGGGAGAACTTTATTAATCTTTATTAATATGTTTCTAGCATGAAGTATAAGAAGGAATATCAGAATTACAAAAAGATATATTTAATTGCAGCAATGACTCAAAAAAAGGAAAAATAAATAGTGATGGAGATAGTAATAATTAAATCATTATTGTGTGGTTATGTGTCTTGTTGGTTAGACTAATTGATCCTGCTCCTCCCCGTCCTCCTCTGTCCTTCTGTTCCCCCTCCTTCACACCCCCCAGGGAGGAGTTGAGCATTTTGATGACATGTTGGACAAAGGGGTTTTTAAATCTGTTGGTTCTGGACTTGAGGAGAAGCATCCTGTCACTGAACAGGCTCCTCTGGCTATTTTTATGACAGTGTGCAGAGGGTGCCTGACATTGTCCATAAAGGCCAGCAGTTTGTTCAGGGTCCTCTTTTCTGCCACCGTCACCAGAGTGTTCAGAGTGTTTTGCTCCCCCAGCACACCTCATCGAAGCAGAGAACGCTGGTAACCACAGACTGGTGGAAGCGTCCTGTAGATTTTGAAAGATCTTAGCCTCCCCAGGAAGTACAGTCTTAGATATTATCTTAGCTATTAAACCAGATGATGTTGTCTTCATTCTTTTCTCAGTGATCAATATACACAGATGTGCCACATTATTAGAACCACCTGCCTAATATTGTGTAGACATCCCTCATGTTGCCAGAACAGCTTTGATCCATTGAGGTCTCCTGTGAAATTTGAAACCAAGACCCTGTAAGAGCAGATCCTCTAATTCCTGTTGTGAGATGGTGCCAAAGTGGATCATATTTATTTTTCAATGAAATCCCACAAATGCTTAATGGGAATGAAATCTTGGGAACTTCAAGGCCATGAACATTTTACAGTACAGCAAGGCGCATTGTCCTGGTGAACTCAACGTTTCCCATATGTCGCTCCTCTTCTCATGGTGAATGCTGCAATCATCTGTTCCTCAGGTAATAGATGTACATGATGCACACATTCTTAAAAAAGAATCCAAGAACCCATCTTTTGTAGTTTGATTCACAATGATTCACAGTGTGTTCCAACACACTGACTCTTCCCACCTCAGGTACCAGATTAACATCACTTCACCTCAGGTGGTTTTAATGTTGTGGCTGATCAGTGTTACAGACAATAGTTACAATAACTGTAATGAATAATTTCAAAGCTAATTCATTGTGCATTGTCATTTTAAATGTAGTCTCTAAATAAAAGCCTCATCATCTCCATAAACGTATTAGCCCAGATTCACTAACAGCACGGGCACAAATCTGGCCTCAAACCGTCTGTAACAATCAGACGGTGGGAGTGGATCAAATTGCAGAGCCGGAATAACACAGGCAATTCAAGAATCTAGGTCAGAAGCCCACACAAAGGTCATAGATACTAGAGACAAGCCGAAATCATCAACAGCCCACGATTGAAACAATAATCCAGATTATCCAGTAATCCAGTCCATAACCAGGAGCCTTCCTGGCACAATAGTGGCCACTACCTTCTTTATATATTTTTTGTTTTGTTCCTTACTTGTTTTCTGGTTTTGAGACTAAATCTGTAAACGAGGGTGTCTCTGTTAATAGAAATCCTGACAGTACAATACAAGTTTAGAAAAGGAACATCCCTTTTAGACACCAATTACATTCTAGCTCCCTTATCCTGGCTCAGTGAAAACACCCCCCATGGCGATTTTCTTAGTTAGCTGGATAATTGAAGACAGAAGTCAGGAATGGTGCTTATCTAACCTTTTACTGGGCAGTCATGACTTGCAGTTTTAATAAACCAGCATGTTGTTTCTGTTGAGTCTGTTCTCAGTTTTTTTTTTTTTTCATGGGGGGCTTTGAAACCCCCCTCTCCAGTTAGTGACACACTAATGTACACATCTTGGAATACCCTGGAGTACAGCCCACCATCTAAGAAAAGACATTCAGTTACATTTCACAATAGACTATATTTCATAGAAATTATGCATTTCAATATACATTTAAATATGCAGATAATACCAAACCAGTAGAATACGCATACCCAGTTATAAATATTGTAAAAAAAAAATATATAGCTCTTTGCTTACCATGTTTTTCATGTTGGATTGTCCCAATATGCCAAAGTGTGTTCTCTAAAATTGTTCACTGTCAGAGTTTGGGGTTTTACAATCTCCAGAGAACAAGCCCAAGGCAAGGAACTCACTAGATGGGAGAATAATCATTTGGTGATTTGGGCAGAAAAAAATATGATCAGCAGTATGCAGTTGAATTCTGCATCAGGGTCTGAGATTTAGCACCTTGGCCTCAGACTATCAAGCGACAGTGAGGGAAAATATGTTTTATGATCAATGAGAAAGATAACAGCACTGTGGGAACTTTAATATGTAGGTGTTGGTCAGTATTCTGGAAATTGTTTTAACCGGGTCATTTGGCAGGCAGTTCCAGAGCGAATTGCAGTCAGTAGTTAGAGGGACAGTCCCTCTGGAGATACTCAGGGTTAAGTGTCTTGTTCAGGGACAGAATGGTAGAAGGTGGGGTTAGCAATGTGTGGGGTCTTGTAACCACCCCGCCAGGCCAACACAGCCCTGATCCTTCCTGATGTTCTGTGGACATTGAACCGTGCTGGGATTTACAGACTATATATTAGAATTACTGGTTTTAGGGACTTTTGTTTAGAACTGTTTATTTAGGCCTATGCGGGTCTCAGTATAAAGAGCAGTTTTGTCCTGTTTTGCTGGATGTGTTGTATGTAAGAAAGGAGAAAATAGAAAGCTGAAAAATAAAGTATGCTTCAGCAGGGTTTCCACTGAAGCGGAATAAAGTCTTAAATTGGATTTTCGAAAATTAAGGCCTTTTCTAGTAATTACTAGTAATCCTTAAATCCAGAAGTAGAGGTCTTAAAATAATGCAGAACAAATACATTTATTTACTTGTAAACTCTAAATAATTTAGCGAATTTCTTATATGTGTTTTGCATTTTTGTGTATGAGATTGGAATATGGAGCTAGATGGCTAAATTCTCATTCTCTAGAAGTTTACCAACTGACTAAACTTGAGACCGGCTGATCTGTCTCACTTCAGTCTGTTAACCTTTTGGAAAACTCAGGGTAGAGCTGAGGCCGAATAATTTCTATAATTTCAGTCGGGTTGTGTTAAATGACCGGTAAACGGTCTATTTTACCTTTTCTATATGATTTGATTCTTGTAAATTTGTTTTGTGATTGGTTAAAGTTTTTCGCATGTGGTAAATAAATGTTCTAAATGTTTTTTGATAAAATGCTGATTTGATTTGCAAATCTCTGGCACCGTCGTCATGTGATGGTGACTGCATATACAACATATATAAAACTTTGGGGGAGGTGTCTTATTATGTGTAACAGGGTTTCGCAAAATTATGCTTTTCCCGCTCTTGCCATAGCATTACAAATGTGCCACAAAACCAACCAATCACAGACCAGAACAACAGAAAACCGCCAATCATATTTAAGTTCTTGTCTGTCATTAGTTGGTTTTATGGCAAAAGCAGCATTTTGCGAGAGAAGAAATGAATAAAATGCACAGAATATATTTAGGTTTGCTTGGATTATATTTTTATTTGCTTGGATGACATTTTCTGTGCATTTCTGTGCACTTAAAAAGTTACCATCGATGAAGAGATCAATTGAATTGAATACAATCTTTTTATTCACTCTGTTGTAGATTCTGCACACAAGTTCGACAATAAGAAAGTTACAAGTTAATCTAAATATTCTTTAAAGAGGAAGGTCTTGAGCTGTCGTTTGAAGGTGCTCAGTGACTGAGCTGTTCTGACCTCGAGGGGAAGTTCATTCCACCACCGAGGGGCCAAGACGGAGAAGAGTCTAGATGAATGTTTTCCTTTTACCTTCAGAGATGGAGGGACCAGGCGAGCAGTACTGGAGGCTCGGAGTATACGAGGTGCAGTGCGAGGTGTAATGAGGGCTGTGAGGTAGGATGGTGCTACTCTATGTTTGGCTTTGTAGGCCAGCATCAGTATTTTGAACCTGATGCGTGCAGCTACTGGGAGCCAGTACAGGGAACGTCTCTTTTAAGCCGTTAGGCCTTATCAGGGCTCTTAGTTTTTTGACTCACAATCTATGGAAACCGAATGAGAATTGCTGGTGTCTTCTCCTTGTAAGTCGCTTTGGACAAAAGCGTCTTAATAGGCAAGTAAAGTACAGTAAAGTATACATTGTGTGATGTCACAACGACAGCCCAGGTGGGAAAAGATATGCAGTCGGGCGACAGATAACTCGTAGTTAAAAATGAAACAACGCAACGCACCACGAATAAATTTGTATCAGCATCTAAAACTTGAAGTATTACATTTATATCCAGCAGTTCCTAATTACTACTATAAGTAGTACATCTTTGTTAAAATCAAGTAAAGTTGAACTTTATTGTCATTTCAGCTACATGTCAGACAGTACATAGTGAATCAATTTGCAAATGCCACATTGTGCAAATGCTGCTGTGGTTTTTGAAATGTTATTATTTATTTTTATGAAGATGCAGTATTGGGGAAATAAAATTTGCAGTGATGTAAAGATTTAGTATTTATTAATTTTATGTTATTTTGCAAGTGCCATTTAACATATTGCAATATTGATCTCAGTAATCACAATATGACTTTTTTTCCCCAAAATCGTGCACTGCTGAAATAAAAAGCCAAAAATATCCCTGTTGCCCCTAGTGGCTTGCTGCAGTACAGGTAATGTGAGTCTCAATATGAGTCTTGGAAGCAAATATATAAAATAATAATATATTTCTTAAGATAAAATACAATTAATATTGTATTTTAGAATAGCATCTGGCCCTCAGTGTCTGCCAAGAAAACTCGTAGTTGACGATTAGTAGTTTTGATGAAAGTGGCCTTAAAAGAGGTCTTAGTCTTAAATTTGGCTTCTTTAAACCTAAAGAAACCCTGTTCAGTCCACCAGGCCTCTGTCTGGGCATAAAAAGGAATTCTCACTCACAACATCACCCCTTGAATTGCTGCAGTAATTTTACCTGGAGGGGAACTTTTTGTTGTCACTCTCTGATGCTTCCACCATTTAAACTGTCATTTTAAGATGGCAGGTTGTCCCCTCAAAATCAGTGCTGTTATTAATATATTATATTACATACAATTCATACATTATAAATACATTATATATTATACAAGATGTATTTCTAGCAGAAAATATGCCGCGTATGTTGGTTATTTCTCCGATCCACGTCCCAGGACGTGTGTTTAGTGGTGCAGTTGCCTCTGTGGAAGTAGGGGGGGGGGGGGGGGGGGGGCAGTGTGGGAACTCTAAACACACATGCTGCTGGAGCTCAGTTCTCACGGTTCTCTGGACTGCTCTCTCACACTCTCAGATACACAGACACACACACACGCTCAAATACACGTGCAAACATAGACACACAAACATGCTCACACACAAGGAGGTGGATAGATGCATATGTGCATGTTCTCATTATGCATGTGCGTCATGTCACAAACACCTGATATCATAAATGCTATGTGTGCTTTAAAAATCCAGATTTGTTTGGATTTGCTGTTTAATTTAAGAACTTTTCTGTTTTACCATTCTGTTACATTATCTTGCACATCATCCCTCACAAGGCACACACATTTGCCATCTCAGAGGGCATGTGAAGGTTCTGCAGTGGATTATGAGAGAGAACACAGGCTCACACTGCTCTCCTTAAAAAAAAAAAAAAAACTTACATAATATAATCCCCTTATGTAACATATGACACATCCCCCACATACAAACAGCGTTCACCCACAATCCTACAGGACGTCACTCAGTTTAACACACCACAGTCACACACACACACACAAACATACACCTTACTTCCTCATGTCGGCCTGACTTGTAATTGTTTCTTCATTCTACGCCACTCGGGCATATATCCTGATTCCGGACAGCTGTGTACAGATGCATGCTGGGTATTTTAATGAGGACGCACTGCTGGGTCCTCTGGCTGTCAGTCAAGGCTGTGATCAGCTGCGCTGCCAGTTAGGAGTCATGACTGCCCTTAGTCAGGGCATCGCATGGACTGAGTTGAGCACCTCAACCAACCAGTCCTGCAGAGGACGGCTTGATGTGAACTGGGTTTGACAGCATTGCCAGTCTGTCCTGGCGTCTGGGACACTGGTTTTCTTTAACAGATTAATGAAACATAAATTTACAGGTTTAGCTTGCAGGACTTTTTTAAGCTTCACACTGCAATGCTATTCATTGAATGCCTGTGTCTTCTTCACTTAAACGTGTAAAAATATTAAATAGATGTATTATTAGATTCATCAGACAAGAACCCCCTCTTCCACTGCTGTGTCCAGCTCTGGTGCTTTTTGGTAGTGGACATGGGGAGGCACAGCTACCATAGCATTCCGAGATGAACAAACAAAAGTTACCTTGTTCACCATTAACATTTTAAATCATCACAAGTGCAATTAACACACAATTGATAATTCCTATAGATTTTGAAAAAAATGATCAATGGATGAAAAAAACAAACACTTTTTGTGCTTATTTTAGATCAGAGAAATGTGGCACTTTATGAAGATCATTGGCATCCATGATTGGTTTACTTATTTCTGTTTACTGAATAGTTTGTATAATGATGTAAGAACACAGGTGATGAAGAGGCTGCTGTGGTTTTACATTTGTGGTAAATGCACCTTGCTTAGTTGCTGTAGAGATGATAATCATAAATGCGTGCAGTCACATGCATCCTTTTATTCTTGATCTGGTTATAGCTGAGGACCTCAGGATTCTGTCCTTGCTCAAAGACAGAGGTTCTTCCGTTTGAAAAGTCAACCGCTGTGGGGCACAACCAAGCTGATCATCTGTAATTGACCTAGAGAACCAGTGAGGCTGGGCGGTCCCGCCACACGGGTCCAGCTTTATGTGATTAAAGTAAAGTGTAATTAATTGCCTGGGTCCAAATCCCCCCGCTGCGGGACCCAGGAGAAGGGCACGAAAATAAGGGAGTCCTTGAGTTCACCAGTCGTCTTTAGAAACCCAGCAGCAGTTTGTCTGTTGTCACCATCTCCTCAGAGACGTTCTCTGGTGACATCACGCCGCTGAATTTGTGCCCATGACTCTTTCATGACCCCCTACTGGTCCTTCAGCAGGTGCCAGGCAACAGATGCCAATCATGGAGAAGCTGTGCCTTAACACCCTGCCTATTAAATGTCAGCGGAGCAGCGGGATCTTTTAATTGTCTAATGCTGTGCTCACCGGTGAGTCCACTGATGAGTCTTTCTTTATGAACCATTCCTTTAGCATGCAGATTTCCCATTTCAGTGAAATGAATTATTCTCCCAGATTTATGTCAAAGTGGTTTGCCACGCCTCTAAATGATTTAAGAACTGATGTCATGTTAAATAAAATCAAATAAAGTACAATAGTGATTTACAGTGCAGAGATTCCAATTTAAAGTGCATTGTGCATTGATTATAGCAGATTACAGGATAGTGGTGAAATGAACAGACAACAGTAAACCACATAAACCAAATAATAAAGTGTTTTCATAGACATGTATATTTTTTCTTGCATGTGAAAATAGAAATGAGGTACAAATTGGGCATCGGTGACCTAGTAGGTCAGGAAGCAGGTTGTGGGTTCAAATTCTGAACCACCAAGGTGCCACTGAGCTAAGCACACACTGCTCCCCGGGCGCCTGTCATGGCTGCCCACTGCTCACCAAGGGTGATGGTTAAAAGCAGAGGACACATTTTATTGTGTCACCGTGTGCTGTGCTGTGTATCACAATGACAAATGACACTTTCACTTCACTATTGGTTTCTACACATTTTGGATAATACCCAGTCCTACCCGTTCATCAGGTTGAGCACACATCAGTCCCCACTGCAGTGTGGGCCACAGATTCTCCATCATCTGTGAAACATGGAATATGTGAAAATCATCTAGCTAATAAACAATCCAAATATCTGTATTTGAGCGTTTAGTTCATGTGGAATATGCATTTCCAGTGAACTTCAACCTCTTGTTTTCCCTGTCTTACCATACATTTTAAGAAGAGTCACTTATGTAAAGGGATGATCAGATCAGGAACAGGACAGTTTTGTATGGTGGACCTGGCCCGTGTTCCGCTGCTGCAGAAGACTGCCATTTTATTCCTGCTTTTATTTGTAACAGATTTTCATTCATTGCATTCATTCCCCACACCTGTGCCCCATTTCTGTTTCTGTCCCTTCATATTAGGTTTTCACAGCTTGCGAAAACCTTTTATGACCTTCGTTTGGTCACATTTGTTTCTTTTTTATGTCCAATGAATATCTCTATCTCTTTCTCTCTTGTTTGGTGGGTCAGAACTGCTGGTAATGTTGGAACTGCAGTGGTGATGTAGAATGTAGCACTGAATGTAGATTTAAATGTTGCTGTGAGACAATTAATTTTTATTCATGATTTAATTATTTTTCATTTAATTCTAAAGGTTATAGGTCACATTAAAGGTGGGGAAAGTTTGAAATCATTGCAAAAAATGGCAGGGGTGTGTAGACTTTTTTTATATCCATTGTACATAGCAGAATATGGAGAAAATATATAACAGTAGAAATAAAGTTATAACTGCTAATGATGGAGACGGAAAATGAAAGTGTGGAGAATGCACCTTTGGTTGAAGCTGCCCTTATCTTGTGGATTCAAATATATGTATCTGTCACGGGTGAGCTGGACATGGCATGAAGGAGGACGCATTCGCACGATCACAGGACAGGGGTTTAATATAAAATAATATAAAATGAGTGCCCACAAAATGGTCCATGAAAGGGGGGAGAAGTCCATAAGGACGAGTGGCGGCTGTCCTGCACCGGCGGCGTCAGGCCCGGGCCAAAGCACGGCGCGACCGGTCTCCTCGACCCCACGGTAGCCTTCGTAGGCCGCCGAGAGTCTGTCACGCTTGGGGAAACTTTAAAAACATGGACTGGATCTTGGGCAGGGCACTGACGATTACCGGAGGTGCGTCGCTTGAATCCGGATGAGACGGCGGCGTCGGGGGACGTCCATACATGGAACCTTGAACATGGAACTATGGAGCAGACGTCCTCCCGACCGACCACGGCTCCCTGGATCTCAGCGGGGCGTAGATCGGCTGCGTCCACGTGGTCGGGTCATTCTGTCACGGGTGGGCTGGACATGGCATGAAGGAGGACGCATTCGCACGATCACAGGACAGGGGTTTAATATAAAATTCACGAGACAGGGGAACATGAACACGCACAATGACCCGACGGCGAACAGATACGAACAGGATAGTTTTATATAATTATATAAATATACAACAGGTGAACACGATCAGGGAACATTACACGAGACGAACATGAAACTCCGGTCCGGATTCCAGATCCGGAGTAACCCCTGCCGGTCCGGATCATGACAGTATCTTATTAGTCAATACAATTCGGTCTTCACTGACACTTTATGTTTACTCACTTTATTTCCGTATATACAAGTCATTTACATGTTAATCTGCATGAAAAAAAAAAGATTGTTAATATCCGAAATCCTCTTATAGTGATCAATTTCACCCACACAAATGTAATCACTGAAAGGGCTTTTCGCAGTGCGAGATTCAATTTTTAAAGGTCCCCTACCATGATAATTTGAGATTTTTTAAGGTTACCTCACGTTCTCTTGCTTTGCCCGCCAAGAGAAGTTCCCACACCTCCCCTAAAACATTATCTCTACCAACCGTTGTGGCTGCCAAATGTGTGAAGCATTGCAGTTGCTCAGTGGTTAGATGTAAAAATGAGCACGAATGTATTTTCTTTTAGCTCCGTCGCACGAGAATAAAAAAGAACCAGTCGGTTAATAATCTGGAAAAAACGCGACACGACTTCCTGTCTGTGCCAAACATTGTGGTTGGTGAACAGTGTTGATGATGTCATTTCCTCGACAGTCCCCTAAACTTCTATAGGCCGCTCTCCTCCTCGTCCCGCCTCTCCTCCTCATTAGCATTTAAAGCTACAGACACAGAAACGGTGTGTCCTGGGAAACCTCATTGTGGGACTGAATTAAAGTTGCTGTAATTCTGCACCAAAGCTACATTTTGGAAACAGACTTCAGATACAGTATAAGGGGACCAACAAGACCGATATAAAAGTAAAATGTTGTTCATGCCAGGGGACCTTTAATCACCAATTGAGTCCTTACATGTTTAGATCATATTAATAAAGGAAAGTAGATTTAAGTAAATAGGCCATACATCTAAAGAAGAAAAGGCTGGTTTATTAATTAGTCTCCAGTTAATATATAATTTAAGCTTTTACACCACTGCCTTCATCTCAACTCTAACTTGGCGAACATGGCACCTCTCAACGAAGGACTAGACTTTGGCACCTCAGAGACACTCGGAGGGCCGTGGACATACACACTGTCACTACACAATGAGAGAATTTCTGCCTCGCAATGCATTCTATATGTCTGGCGTGCTTTGGCCAGTTTGGCCAGACTGACTGGAGTGGATAGGCAGTCATGTGCACCTGAGCCTCTGATTTCGCTGTGTCCTGACTGCCCACACGCACGCTGAGCCTGGCGCTTTGTCCGCTGGATTCACTGACGGCTAATCCACACGGGCAGAGTAATCTGGAGCCTGGGGCCGAGTGGGGTTGTGGTTTGCGCTGGATGCGGAGGGATTACAGGCTGCGCCAGGTGTTGTGTGAGAGAAGCGCAGATAAGTGGGTTAATGACTTTTCACGGCATTATGGGCCGTGGCCACCGTGTTTGGCCGTTTCCCCACTAAGAGTGATGGTCGCAGAGGCCAGATTGTGCACTGAACTTTTAGCTTGTCCTGCTGACCCATAAAGACAACATTAATTCCGCTCAACTCTTATCTCTCACCATTCACCCGTTTATTGAAGAAAAAAAAACAGTGGGATTCGTTGCTGTCCGTTCAATAGAAGACAAAATCCCCCACCATAATGTCCAATTTGGGACCTGTGCAGAGTCGGGTACACCGTTCCCATCCAACCACACCTTCTTAAACATGATGTTTAAAAACGTAATTGCATGTTGAGGGTATAAAGTAACAGGAATCACTACCATTGGGAATACTAACTTAGTATTAGACACCATGGAGAAGTTCTGAAAAATGAAGTGGCAAAATCTGGAAAAATGCACCTCTCTCCCAAAAAGATTAAATATTTATTTCTTCACACAGCTCTATTACCTGATGAAAATACAATATTGCTATGATAACTGACGGAAGAAGTTGTTAAAAAGGCAGTGGAGGTCTATTAAGAAAGGAAGTGGACTCATAACCGAAGGGTTGAGGGTTCAAATCCCGATCAAACTACCGTCCCCACACACTGCTCCCCGGGCGCTTCCTGTGTATGACAATGACATCCTTCGCTTACATCAGATAATAATGAATGATCCCAGATACATATAATTAATATATATTTAAGCTACACACTATTTATATAACAGACCTAAATCTCATGAGAGAGTATCAGGCCATCATGGACGTGTGGTACAGTGGGTTCATCAGACAGAGGTGTGCGAGCGTTTCTCTTTCCCGCCCACCCTGCAACGCCGCTGGCCTGTTTTTTTCTGCTCTACATTAATGATTTAATGTGTCGTGTTTTTCTTTTAATGATTTTTACGCCTTTACAACGCTCCACTGTCAGTGTACTTTCCCCTGGCCGTGTCCTGCTCTCACCTGCCATTCATCACAGCCTGAATCTGCTCAGTTTTTTTTAAGCGTCTTTATTTGGTGGCTGAAGGTCACCCGCTGACAAACAAGGGCCTTAGTTGGAGGCGGAGAACACAATATATCATACAGTAAGCCCAGAGAGATTTACCAGCAAGACCTGTGCATTAAAGGCTTTGTGCCACAGCCACCATGCCGCATCAGGATGAGAGACGCCGCTGCACGCCAACACTTCCCGTCCCTGTCCCCACCCCCAGCCAGGCGCACGGCCATCAGCCTGTCAGGGCCGTCTTGGATGGTGCTGGTATTTGAGGAGACTGGTCGTGGCAAAGATAAACCCGGGGGCGGCAGAATCTGTCTAAAGCCTCCTACTCTCAGGCGGGGTGGGAACCGGAGGCAGGACTGTGCTGTCAGGTTGTAAAATGCTAGCTGGTCTAAATTTGGAGTCAGCTAGTTCCCCTCCTGGCTCCACCAGGATGGACGCATGTATTATTGATGGGGACAGGGACGGGGGATATGTTGAATTACACCTCCTCAATATTTAATAGATTGCTCAGCGAGAGACGAACACACATGGTATGGATTCACACACTTCTGTCAAGTTTGGAACTTGGCAGAAGCAAAAAATTAGACATGAGAAAGGGAATGTGGAACATGACCCATTAGGGCTAGGGAATTCAAGCCAGGAGACTGGACTAAAGCCCCTGCTGGACTGTTCAGGACAGTGAGAAATCCAGTCCAGTAATGCAGGAAGCTGAACAGAGGTCAGTCAAGGTCAGCTCGTGCAGTGGTTTTGGACTTTCACTGAGCAGGGAGGAGAGCCAAGCCAATTTTTTTCCTTTTGATTAAGCCCACACACTTATTCCTCATACTTCCACTATACATAACCACTTATCCTAATCGGGGTTGCGGCTGAACCCCGAAAAAAACAGCGTCCACATGCAAAACTCCACACACGGACAATGGTTCTGAAAGCATAATGCATTCGGTGGAGAAAAATAAAATTGCTCTATTTTTACTGACTACTGTGGAAATCAGTGTTTCTCCATGGTCAGTTGGACCTATATGATGTGTTTACGGATACAAGATGATGACAGGGGCACTGAACTTGTTCTCAGCTGCACTCTGTGAGGATCCCTATTTTTTAGCAGTGCCTGATTGTCACCTCTTAGCCAGACTGTGATTCAGAGGGACCATCTTATATCTGTAAATGCACGGCTGCACAATGTATCCAAACCAAATAATCTATATTCCAATTTTCCTCCCGATGTCTCAAACCCAAACAAAAAAAAAATTTAAGTAGTAAGTAGTCTAAGGGTGATAAGACTACTTAAATGCAGAGGACACAGTTTGTTGTGCCACCGTGTGCTGTACTGTAGTGGATCACAAAGACAATCACTTCACTTTCACCTGATTCATTCATGAAAACAGGTCAGAATATATTTTTCTCATGCGCACTATGAATTTCTTATGTTTTCGACCTATTCAAGCATTCTAGCATAAGGAACGTTGTGACGTCATGTTTGTCATGGGAGATCCCGGCCAATGAGGGTTGTGTCCCGTCATGAAGGCATGTTTATGCCTGTGCAGTGTCTCAGAGTGACATCAGCTCCTGAGTTCAGAAATCAGCAACCGCTGTTCTCCCACTAGGCTCTGATGTCATGTGACATGATGTTCCACTTTGTTGGACATTTTGGTGCAGTAGTTTATGTGCGTTAGATCAGTGATTCCCAACCTGGGGGGCACTAGAGATCTCAGGGGGTCCAGCAATAAAAAGTTTGTGATTCATCATTTTATACTTTTGATGTGTGTATGCGGGAAAGAATTGGGGTTGGGGTGTCCTGGATTGTCTTGGACACAGGTAGGGGAGGGCTTTAGGGAAAAAGGTTGGGAACCACTAATCTAGACCATCCAAACAGCAGCAGTCTAATATGCAACAGGCACGTCTGAATGAGTGGAACAGAGTTGCTGTGGACTAAGGCTGCTACTAACGATTATTTTAATAATCGATTAATCTGTTGAGTATTGTTTGATTAATTGGTGAATCGGAAAAATAAAAAAAACAAAACAAGAAAGGAAAAGCATTCATTTGCAACCTTTTATCCAAAAACAGAACTAAAATCTGAACTAAAAAGTGCACAAACATCTTACTCCTTGAGCTTTTAGAATAATAATAAAATAAAATTTGACTATCACAAAAACCATACAGATGTATGATCTACATCTGGCAAAAAAAAAGTGTTTAGGGTAAATGAAGTCCAAAATGAGTCCGGTTATGAATTATTTCAGTACTTGATTTCAGTAATTTACTAATAATTCCACGTGTTTGACACCTCGTACCCCGAAAGAGTCTCGTGGTTAATTTTAATAATATACGGATCTTAGTAATGTGTGAACAAAGAGAGCGTCCCCAGAAGTATTCACGATTACTAACAAAAGATCTTAATTTAGAGCTGGCACGATCTTTAGCTGTAGTGACCTTATATTTCAACGCAGGAAAACTCGGTGCACCCTCCAGAAATGTCTCTTACGGGTTTTATTAAACAGTCAAATCTATTGCTACAACGAACCACATAAAACAAAGGTACATAGAAGCATATAGGACAAAGTTTTTTGCAGAGGTTCACAAATCTGCAAAAAAACCCAGAAATTGTTGCACAATTCTGGAATAATGTTCCACAAATTCCTCAAAAAAGATTCAAAACCGTGCAATTGCTTTATTGAGTGCAAACGTTTGAGCCGCATATAAAAAAAGAACAGATTACAGTCTTACTGGCAGCAGACATTGGATGACAGACTCTGAGTCAGATGTTAAGTGATGTTTTGTCTCCTGCAGGATCCGGCAGTGAAGGTGGGGAGCAGCCGGAAGAAAACCGTCTCTTTCAGCAGCATGCCCTCAGAGCGGAAGGTCAGCAGCGCTGCCGACTGTCTGGCCTTCATGCAGGGCGGCTGCGAACTGAAGAAGGTGCGTCCTAACGCGCGCGTCTACTGCCGCTTTTACACGCTGGACCCCGACATGTCCTGCCTGCGCTGGGAACCGTCCAAGAAGGACGGGGATCGAGCGCGGCTCGACATCGCCGCCGTCCGGGAGGTGCGCACCGGCAAGAGCACCGAGACCTTCCTACACAACAACCCCATCACCGAGAGCCTGGCCGAGGAGGCCGCGTTCTCCATCATCCACGGTGACGAGTACCAGTCGCTGGACCTTGTGGCCCTGTCAGCCGACGTGGCCAACATCTGGGTGACAGGGCTGCGCTATCTTCTGTCCCACCCGGGGGCCGTGGGGGCTGGCCTGGTTGAGGGGGTTGGGGCTGGGGAGGGCACCCCTGGCAGCAAGATGCGACAGGACTGGCTGGCTGCTGAGTTCAGTAAGGTTGATGAGGACGGATACGGGATTGTTCCTGAGGACACAGCAGTGGCTACGATTTGCAAACTTTGCCCCAGCATAAAAGAAACCAAGGTGAGACTTGTTGGGCAATTCCAAAACAGGTATGAACTAGTAATAACTGGTAAGTAACCAGATCCATCAAACAAGAAAATAATGCCGTTTGCCACAGTCGCTTTGAGATCATACAGCGGATTTCATTTGAGGGATGCACTGTGGTTTCCTCCCATCCAAAGCCATGCACACTAGGTGAAATGTCGACTCTAAATTGACTGTAGGTGTGAGTGAATGGTGTGTGCATGCGTGCCCTGTGGCGGGCTGGCACCCCGGCCTGTGGGAGTCCCCACCCAGCGCCCAGTGTCCCAGGTTGGGCTCCAGAAGCCACAAGTGAATGAGTGATTTTTAAAAAAAATGGACGAAAGGGGAGTAATAGGTAGATTTCTCAAATTATCAACAGGTGAAGTGCTGCTACTTCTAGAAGAAATGCATATTGGCCCTGTAAAGTTTGTTGGAATAATAAATTATATATGCAATGAACAATGCCATATTTCTATAAATTCGGGCACCGAGACAGTTCAAGAGTTGATTGCATTATTAAAATCCTTTAAATATTCATTATGTGTGGATTACGTATAAAACAGCCATTTCTAGCTTGTGAACTCACCCCCGCCGGTTTATTTTAGAAGATGGATGTCGCAGTTTCGCACCCCGCTGCGTACCTGCAGCCACAGTGAGTTTCTCAGTTGTGATTGGCCGGAGCCAGAATGGACAGAAGAAATGAATATGTAATGAATCATTGTCCAAAGCTCTGATAATACTCTTTAAAGCGGAAAACTGTTATGCGGAAACTGTTGTCAATTCAGGTATTCGGATATTTAATGAGAGGATGAGACCAGTGTTTGATCATATGATCATCATATGATCATCGTATGACTTTCAACTTTCACCCGCTGCCTCTCAGAGCCGTGGTACTCGGAGCTAGATCCAGGGCAAGAGCCACAACATCAGGCATGATGAACAGCTACCATGGATCGAAAATCTTGGGATAATCAGTCCTTTAACAAATACCGTTGAAGTAATTTGTGCACAGAATGTACTCTGCCTCCGGGCAGATACAGCGTGGTAAATACAGCGTGCTAATTACAGCGTGCTAATTACAGCGTGCTTATTAGTCTCTCAAAGTTGTGTTTGTGCTTCAGGTACGGCAGCGCTTCAAGGAGATCCAGCGCAGTAAGGAGAAGCTGACCTCCCATGTGCTGCTGGACGAGTTCCAGGAGGCGTACGCTGAGCTGTGTACGCGGCCGGACGCGTACTTCCTGCTGGTGCAGCTAACCAAGGGCCGCGAGTGCCTGGACGCCCAGGACCTGCGGCTCTTCCTGGAGACAGAGCAGGGCCTGACCCTGACCAAGGTGGAGGACTGCCTGGAGGTGCTGCGGCGCTTCGAGCCTTCTGAGCAGGGTCGTGAGCTTGGCCTGCTGGGATTGGACGGCTTCACGCGCTACTTGCAGTCGTCCGAGTGTCAGCTGTTTGACCAGCAGCACGCGCGGCAGGACATGACGCTGCCGCTGGCGCACTACTACATCAGCTCCTCCTACCGCTCCTACCTGCTGGACGACCAGGTGCACGGCCGCGCCGACCTCGGAGGGCTGACCCTGGCACTGCGCGCCGGCTGCCGCTGCCTGGAGCTGGGCGTCACGGACGGGCCCGAGGGGGAACCCCTGCTGGGGGTGGAGCACGGCCCCGACTCCCGGCACCACCACCACCACCGCGCGCCCATCACCCTGCGCAGCGCCCTGGACGCGGTGAACAAGCACGCCTTCCTCGCCACCTCCTTCCCGCTGCTCCTCTACCTGTGCCAACACTGCTCCCCGGCACAGCAGCGGGCCCTCGCCCAGCACCTGCGCGGCGTGTTCGGGGCGCGCCTTTACACCCCCGAGGTCAGCTCTGCCGGCCTGGGTCTGGCACTCGGAGGACAGGCCCCTAGTCTTCCGTCACCGGAGCAGCTGAAGGGCCGGGTGCTGGTGGTCGGCAAGAAGCTCCCGCCCGAAGAGGAAGGCTCGGAAGGCGAGGTGTCAGAGGAGGACGAGGAGATCGGCGGCGGGGGGCCGCTTGCCGGGCGACGCATGACCATACCCGGAGAGGAGGACCTCGGTATGGTGCTGGTGGTCCCGCCCCCTCCGCAGCCCCGCCGGCTCCGCCTGCGCCGGGAACTCTCGGACCTGGTGGCCATCGCGCGGACCGGGAGCCGCAGCTTCTATTCTTATCGCTCCACGCTGCAGCAGGCCCCGCCCCAGACGCCCCCCGGCTCTGGCCCCAGCACCCCGGCCATGCCGCCCGCCCCTGAGAACCCCTACTGGACGTTGTGCTCCCTCGGCGAGGGGGAGGCGGGCCGGCTGGCGAACGAGAGCCCGGAGGAGCTGGTGGGCTTCACCAAGCGCTGTCTGGCCCGGGTGCGACCCAGCGCCGTGCGCCTGGACTCCAGCAACCCCAACCCACAAGGATACTGGAGGGGCGGAGTCCAGCTGGTGGCACTAAATCAGCAGACGCCAGGGGCCATGCTGGACCTTCACCGCGCCCGCTTCGCACAGAACGGCGGCTGCGGGTACGTGCTGAGGCCCGCCGTCATGCGCGACGAAGTGTCGTACTTTAGCGCGCACACGCACGGCTGCGTGCCGGGGGTCCCTCCGCAAACCCTGAGGGTAAAGGTCATAAGCGCACAGAGCCTGCCCAAGCCCCAGGGCTCTGGTGCCAAAGGCGAAGTCATCGAGCCCTACGTGGTGCTGGAGCTGCACGGCGTCCCCGCAGACTGTGCTGAGCAGAGGACCCGCACCGCGGCCCAGAACCAGGATCACCCGCTGTTCGACGAGACCTTCGAGTTCCAGGTACTGCATGATGCAGCTGAACCTGGGTTCCTGTCCGAGCTCCTTCCTGAAATGGTCAAAGAGTCCGGGAAGTTTCTCTTTCATTGCTACCAGCACAGTTGAAAAAGTTACTCGGGATGAAAATCTTTATTTACTAGTTATGCTGAACTGAAAATATCTTCAGGTTTGGGATTTTATGTTTGTTTTGTTTTCATTCTGTTTTTAGCCCCTGGCTATATTTATTTAATTGAATAGAATAAAAGGTCAATTTTCAAGTTCTGTATAGCACCTTGCACCAACTTAATTTGTACTTCCCGCCTCCTCAAGTCCTGCGTTTCACTCGTTACCTTCAAAGTACTCTGAAGCAGTGTTTCTTCAACCACCAGCCGTCAAGGTCCTATAACTGCAGATTTTCATTAATAAATCATTACTAAATGATCCTTCCCTGGAGGAATTCAATCAAGGCCTGCATTGTGTCCAGTTTCAAAGGACCCTGGTGCAAACTTGACCATGCAAACGTAAAATCCATGGTTTAGAACCGGTAAAGTTGTAATAATCCTCTCCTCCTCTCTTCAGGTGAACATGCCTGAGCTGGCTCTGCTCCGTTTCGTGGTGCTGGATGACGACTACATTGGTGATGACTTCATCGGTCAGTACACGGTCGCCTTCGAGTGCCTGCAGTCCGGTTACCGCACGGTGCCCCTGCTGGGCCTGTCAGGCGAGCCCCTTCCCCACGCCAGTTTACTGGTGCACGTGGCCATCACCAACCGCCCCGGTGGGGGCAAGGCCCAGAGACGGGGACTGTCGGTGCGGCGCGGGGTGCGGCGCAACCGAGAATACATCACCCTGCGCAGCACAGGAATACGGGTTCTTGATGAGACTTTCCGCATTGCCAACGGCCATCTTCGAGAAGCCACTGACCTCCGGGAGGACGCACTGGTGAGTGATCAAAAAATGCTTAGGTTGGATTCCTTATTCACAATATTGCTACTGCTACTACAAATAATAATAACAATAATAATAATAATAATACTGCATTGCAAAAATCAAAAGATTATTTTTCACCACCCCAGTAGAAGGATAACTTAATGAAGTGCAATTAAAATATTGGCAATACAATGATGCCTTAAAAATATTCTGGTAAAATATAAAGCTGAATGATAATCTAAATGTTAATATTTTGGGTGGAGACACAACTCCTGCTGTTCAGGCTGCTGGAGGAGGGATCTTGTGGTTTTGGTTTCTCTTGCTGAAGGCAGCAGAAATAATGTCCCAAAATGATTTAAGTCTACTAGAATCATCTATTAGACACTTGTTTATCTCAATGATAAATGTGTTAAAATGTGTTTTCATGGAATGTTTTATGTGAGTCTTGTGCAGGAGAGAGAGATCTGTGTCACAGATGCCTTTTGCAGTTTTATTTTAGTAGACTGCCAGTTCTCACACAGAGCTGCATTTCCCCCTCTATACAGAACGCCACAGTGGCTTTTAAAGAACTCTGTGGACTCCCCCTGGTGGCCAAACTGAAGCAGTGCATCCAGAGCCTAGCCACTCGTCTGCAGGGTCCAGACGGCCTACCGGGGGCTATCCTCACCCTGAAGGAGGGTTACCCCTGCCTAGAAGCGATGGGGAGCATCAGTGATGCGACACGCAAACTTCTGAACGCCTACAGTGCGGTGAGGCATATACATTTTCACCGTTCCATGATTTCCATGATTTCTGTTCATTCATAGATGTGTATAATTCTCTGCTGTATGTCTTTAAATGCAGGTATGTGTGCATGGTTCATGTGTGCACGTAGTGTATTGTGTACATGCCTGTGATTTTGTGTGTGTGTTCATATCTGTTCACAGATGATCTCAGAAAACCGACAGCTCATAGAGAATGCAGAGGCTGTACAGGAGATGATTGCTCAGGTGCAGCGAGAAGGTTAGAAACACACACACACACACACACACACACACACAAACATATGTGTGTGGGCTATTTATGGACTTCACAGAATGTTCACATTTTGTGTTCTGTGCCTCAGGCATGGTGTATCATGAGGACCTGCCTAAACTGGGAGAAAAGGAGGGACTGAAGGGGCACAAACAGAGCAAAGCTGTGGAGAGTTTCACCTGGAACATCACTGTACTGAAGGTAAACCCAACACAAGCACACTTTAGTTTTTGTCCCCACCGCTAGAACATCACAGGTTTTCTTGATGAAGTCCCCATTCATTTCTATACACACCTGCCTAGACAACCACGCTGTCTCTCCCCTCAGGGTCAGTGTGATCTGCTGCGCAGCGCGAAAGCCGAATCCCAGGACACTCTGAGGCAGCTGGCGCTGGCTTGTGAAGCCTCTGGGCTGACCACGCCCACCGAGCCCCATCACACCTCCCATAATGCATCAGGCAGACGTGGCAGCACCCACAGCAACGGCCGCATCTGAATTGGAAGGAGTTTGCCTCTAAAAACGAATAACCGCTAACTTATGATCAAATGGGTACGAACGTGGTTCTCCGAGTCTTTTTTTTTTTTTTTTTTTTATAATCCTCATGGATCCCAAGTTTGAGGTTTAATGCTTCTGATTACACACGCTGTGATGAAACATGGCGTCTTGGTCCATGCGACTGCCAGTCATAGTGATTGTCGGGGTGTTCGAGGTCGATAGCTTCCCTCTCATCACTTTAAACGTTACCGCAGCCAGTCTTTATCTGCAACGGTTCTTACCGAAATCTAGTCTCACATCCGTCACTCCCATTGTTGCTACGACTGCCACGTTTACAGTGCATACGGTGGCATTACCATAATATCAGTCATATTGTTGTTTTGTTTTGTTTTTTCTTCAAATTTCCAGGATGCAGGTATTATCTATGACTGGAATCCATCAGTGACCATCACAGCCAGAATGCAAATATGAATACTATTTTCAGTTTATGATTTACTGAATATTTGTGAGAGTCAGTGCCACATACCTGAGGCAGGATTAATGTTCAACCGATCAATCATGAGACTTGATGGGCATGACATAATATTTTTTTGCCCCTGGCAACAAACTTGTCTTCCCCTTACCTTTTGAAAAAAGTGAAACTTTGAGGATATGTGCTGTTAGACGTTGTGGTTTCATATACATATCAGCTCTGCTTTCCACATTATCCTGAAAGATTTGACAGGCCTCCTCTGCCTATAAGTGTCTGCTTTAAGGCGGGGCTTTCCAAGGGTCAGACAGATACTAGGACCAAGCAAAAATGTCAGTGATATGTAAGCGAAAAAAATTTATAGATGCATACTAAAAGCTAATTAATTGAGCTCACTAATTTAGCTGTAATCCATTAACTTGACTCAATGTTCCAACCATGTATAAGCATTTCCAGAAATGTTATGAATAATGTTTTGAATATGAGAATTGAGTTGAGAGTGTCTGACCTGAGACTGCAACTAAAGCTGTTCTGCAGGCCCAAAAGAGTGTTAGCCTAATACACACGAGTGTGTGTGTGTATGTGTGTGTGTGTGTGTGTGTGTGTGTTCTCCATGATCACTGCCATGAATTTTAACACCTTTACATATAAAGCAACATCACCTGTATTACTACAGTAACTGTATCCACAAAGAGTTAAGACAAGTGGGCAAGTGTGTCTGCTAAATCTTTCCTCTGTCTCGACTGTAGTGGTGTGTGCGTGGGGGTGTGTGTATCTGTGTTTATAAAATGTAGAGAACTTGATAAGGACCAGGTCAATCAAATGTCAGTATCAGAATTACAACGACAGTATTCCTGCTTCCTCTGTTCTTCCCACTGGGATCTAATGGCCAAGATCTGTACAACAGCCTCACCACCCCATCCAGACTGGAATGTTGGAGAGGTTCACTGGTGAGGGTCCATTCAGTCAGACTTTTAACTCTTTTTAACTCCCTGCTGGGCTTGTAATGGACGCCGTGTTTGCTTAATGTCCGGCTTTCTTTCAGCTGATTTTCTAATGATTTCTGACTTCTTTTGTCACTGTTGTTTAACTTTTAAAAATATCTATATAAATATGTATCTATATTTATTTAAAGTGCAGTGTGTTTTGAAGTGAACATAAAAGCTCAGTGATTTTATGTTCTATTTGAGTAACAGCTAAATAAAGCACAATTAAATGATCTACGACTCATGTCCTACTTCTCTTCATTTACGTTGCTTTCCTTTACTTTACTTAGCAGACGCTTTTATCCAAAGCGACTTACATGAGGAAGACACCAGCAATTCTCATTTGATTTCTATAGATATAGAGCCCTGATAAGGCCTAACTTGCCAGAAAAAAGAACATGCTCGGAAATTGTTAAGTGCTAGACGTGTAGTGTGTGTGCATGTGTAAGTGTTAGATTTGTCCGAAATACTTTTTGAATGAGGTTTTCACCTGCTTCTTAAAGGTGGTCGTAGTCTCATTTAGTTGACCTGCTCATCAGATTGTTACTGCGGTTTACTACAGTAGCTTACACTGGCGTGCATACCTTGACTTAACCAATTATTACAGTCACTTCATTAAAAGGATTGTAATGTTGGCGCATGGAGGGCAATTTAAACACAAGACCAACATAAGGCAAGAGGCATAAGTGACAGACACACATCACATGTATGGAAATGTTTCACTCTAGACACACAAACAGCACGGAGACCAATCTGGACAATCTGCAAGTCGGGGATGAAATAGAATAAAAGTACTAGCGTTATGCACGGCCATCTGAAATGGCATCCATTAGCTAACAGCGTCCCACGCTCCATCTGTATGATGATGTCATCAAACAACTTGTCAACTTGGCTTCAACTTTATTGACAGTTTTAAGTCAATCTGAATAAAAAAAAAAAAGTTAATGCCCAACTCACAGTCATGAGGAAACATGAATACATTAAGGGCACTTATTTCTGATGACTGATTACTTATCCATGTAAGTGGTTAAAAACTGCAATGAGGGAAATGGATAAATGAAAAAAATAAGTTCTGCATAAGAGAATGTTTTTTAGTACATGGACCAGATGTGAAAGGTTAGTGGGAGGCAGATTATGTGCTGAACAGACGTTGGTCAGACGTTAGACCAAATGAGAATGCAGGTCCATCCAGGTTAATCCCTTATTTCTTGCTGTTAATGTTGAGCCCAACCAGGATGTACCTCCACAATGAGAAATGCCTGCAGAGCTGCTGTCTGTTTTTAAATGTGAAGCCATATTGACTATGTTTAAAACATAAAGGTTTGATTTTTAATCTGGAATTGAGAACAATTTCAAGCAGACACACCGCCCCAGTTGAGCCGATCTGTTTCTTAAATCATTTCACAACAAGCATGTGTAAGTAACTTCCTGTTCATGTAGAGTGTTTCCTCCAAACCTCATCTGTGTCGGCCGCACTTCCATCAGGTGAGATCTTGGTAGCTCACTGGCTGCCATTCAGTGGAAAATCCTCTGGGAGGAGACATTGTCCCAGAACTGCTGCACTGCATCCACCAACAACCTGTCTTACCCCACTGATTGGTAGGGAAAAATGACTAAAATCTCTAAATAAAAATGGCATTACACTTACCTGCAAGTTTGCACACATACACACACACACACACACACACACAGACTGGCAATCACACACGTCCAATGATTCTTAGTAAAAGATTTTATGATCTACGGTCATATAAACAGAATATACTGTGTATAAAAGATGAGATTTGGAGCTCCTTGTGGTATATTTTTAAACCATGTCTTTAAAAGAATCATGCCCAGAAATAAATGAGCTAGTAATGGATGTTTAAAGTGGCCTATATGACATGCTGTCATCTGATAATGCACTGGAACATCTGGCAACCACTGGGAACCATCATCACTGTCTTGTCTCAGAAAGGTTTTCTTTAAAAACAGAAAAACACACGCAACATTATTGTCTTTTGTCTTTATATTGTCTTTATATGTCTTTTTTAGTACATAGTGTAATAACCATTCAACTGTTTTCAATAAAAAAACAAGCCCCTTGATAAAAGCCACTGTTTATACATTGTTCATGTTGTAAATGCTGGAAATGGATGTTACTGTTGGAATATCTGCATAAAAGTCCCTTTGTCAATAACAATTATTCTTGAGAGCCAATGGAAGGCTTTGTTCAGTAACGCAAGCCTATCACTTTAGGAGCTCCATTCATTATTAGAAAACCCTTTTACAATGATAATAGTATATCTGAAAAGTAGTTGCACTATTTAAGAAAGCACTAATACTGCCTAAATTTAGACTAATATCTGGTGCATCGTGTGGGTTAGACTACATCCTTATTAACTTTGTCAATGGCAGTTCCAGGAGAACAAACACATTTTTTTATTTATGCGAATTAGGGTACCTCGTTCATGTTAGTGCCAACAAAAGCAATTAAAAATAATTTCTTAAGTTCTCCTAGCAGTCCAGTCCTTTTTACTGTTTCTGTCAACCTCATTGTCAAGTACCTTATTTGTAAAAATCTCCTTGCAAGTGACCTCCGACCCCAAATCTGAAAATGTCCCTGACAAGAGTTTATGAAGCAACATGTAACAAATATGAAAGCCACTCCTTTTCTTCCTAATCCAGTTTTATTAATTTCAGCGATCTTAATAAATCCAGTGGTGGCCTAGCGGTTAAGGAAGCGGCCCCATAATCAGAAGGTTCGAATCCCGATCCACCAAGGTGCCACTGAGGTGCCACTGAGCAAAGCACCGTCCCCACACACTGCTCCCCGGGCGCCTGTCATGGCTGCCCACTGCTCACTCAGGGTGATGGGTTAAATGCAGAGGGCAAATTTCACTGTGTGCACCGTGTGCTGTGCTGCTGTGTATCACATGTGACAATCACTTCACTTTACTTTACTTTACTCCGGACCGGAGTTGGTTCACCTGGTGTTTCTGGATATTGTTGTATTGTTAGTAAACCCTGTCTTGTGGAGTCGAGCAATTTCACCCTCAAGTGTCCCCTACCCGCCTCAGAAGACATACCTCAGATGACCTAGGAACAGATGAGGTCACCGAGGCAACAGTGCAGTTTGAGCTTGAATCTCACTGGATTCTCTCGAGTAAACATGGCAGAACAAAGTTGCTTAAGAAGAAGACCAACGCATCCCGCAGTAAGATGTTGTAAAGCGGCAGGAGCTGCTTAACCTGCTCGGGTGCTTCTCGCTGCCTCTGTGCTAATAGCAGCCCTGTTAATTTTCTCCTGCAGTGCTCCTCGCCGGAGAGCCACTTTGTGTTTAATTACAGTCTTCCTGCTGCAGCAATTTCAGCGTGATTGAAGGCAGGAGGGGGGGGAGGAAGAGAAAAGATCACCTCTTAAAAGTGTCTAAATTGCATCTTATTTTTCTCTATCATTTTAACCACAACAAAAGGGACGGTGACAATAGCACGGCATGTTTCCTCTCAAGCAGATGCTTGGCGAGCGGACGATTACCGTCGCTATTATCTGGGCCATATTAAAGATGGTTTGGAGGGCGGGATGCAAGAAGGAGGGCGACTGATGAGCTATGATTGAAAAGTTTCTCGTGCTTTTTTCTCAAGTTTTTTTTTTTTTTTTTTTCCCCCAGAAGAAATGATTATTCACCTTAAAAAATGGATCTTCATCATCACTCAGTCCCTCCCCCCCTCCCCAATTCATTTGCAGTTTTTACACTTTTTACCCAAAGATGTCCTTGAGCACTTCTCGAACAAGTTTTCTAAAGTTGATATGTTAAACCACGGTGACCCCCGCCCGACCCCAATTTGTCACTGAAGCTCACAGTCCCATATTATGCAGCTACAGTGAGACAGGGACGCCAGTCCCAGCCCATGGTACCTGTCCCTCTCGAATCACTGGCCATTGTTTGAAAATGAGTTGCGGAGTTGGAAAGGCAGATGGGGTGGGGTGAAAGTAATTGTCTCTATGATACCGCATTCACGCACACACAACCCCCCCCCCCCCCCCCCCCCCCTACTGATGATCCCATACCTGTGCAATCAGACGGCGTGCTGAGTAGCTTTGTGCGGTAATCACTATCATTCACCATCAGAATGTCTCGCCCTGCCGTACCCTGACCCCCTCCTGGCGGTTTGGGCTGCTGCTGCCGTCGCTGTGGTCCTGCTCCTCTTCAATGGCGCTTCGCAACTTTCCACCACATCCACACTGAGCATTCGTGCAGATTGCGACGGGAATCTGCGATTACCACACAAAGCCATTTCCAGTCTGGGGCTCATTGTCCATCCCCCACTGCTGCGCCGAGGAAGACGGGACGAGCTGCTGCTGTTAATGGCCTGCGCTGCTTTAATTGGCTTCTAAACCATCGCGAGCGCTGGGATCGTACTGTGCGCTTAATGAACAGGTAGAACAGTAATTACAGCAATCTCAACCCACACACACCAACACACTGTCAATCCTACATGCGCACACACACTCCTATTCACTCCTATTCAACACACCACACCCGGCCCAACTGAAGAGTATAAAAAAAAAAAAAAAAACAACGACTGATGAGCGATCCGTTGAGCTGTAACGCACTACTGTCATTTCCTGTAGACTATGAATGAAATCCATGAATCTGATTCACAAATGGGCACTATGCATTAAAATACTTCAGAAATGTTTAAACGTTTAACAAAATGTTCTCAGGATTATGTATATTGGCCAAGTGTGTTAATACTAAAACAGAATTATTGTTGCTGGGGCCTCTCAAGCAACACACAATATATAATGTCCAGGTTATTCTATTATTCTTCATCTCTTTTCCATCTGTCAGGCCTTGTTCGTCCTGTGGCAGTGTGAACATGTACACACATCTGAACAGTCAGTCAAGTTGAGCTTTATTGTCAATTCTGCTACATACATGTTGGACAGTAAATGGTGAAACTGTTTCTCCGGAGGCAGGTGCTGACCAACAAACTGAGCTACATTAAGTGCAAAAACATGGAAGACAGGCAGTGCAAAACAGGCAGTCCAAGACAAACATTTAAGTCAAACAGAATATGTTGACGACAAAGAAGACAGTAATGCAGACAGTGATGCAGCTGGTCAGAATGCTCTCAATAGTCCCTCTATAGAAGGTGGTGAGGAGATGGGCTTTCAGCCTTCACAGGAAGTAAAGAAGCTTTGCAGGAAGTACTACCCGCTGTATAAAAAAGGGACCTCCCCCAGAAGATACAGAAATCTGAAACATGGGTACATGGATATGAAAGACTTGACATAATTGCTTCCATGGCAGCTTGAAGCCATTGTTAACGGAGTTGGTGAAGTGGTGGTGGAGAACCTGATCTGGGTATGGGGGGGGGTGAGTTGGCAGTGAGAGAGCAGACCAGCCTCTCTTGTGTACATATTTTTGCCATTTGTTTAAACATTTGCCAGTTCCTGACTGGAGTGGGCCGCCACACAGGCTGGCAGCAGATACACAGGGAGGCCCGCAGCCGACCCGATGGGCGTCTCAGACGTCCCCATGGGCCCAATCAGGGTGTCGCGTTGTCTGAGCGTGGAGAGAGGCCGGAGAGGTGGGAGCTCAGGGAGTTCTGTTCTGTATGAGCTGCTCTCTGACGCTGGCGGCTCGGATAATTCATTAAACTGAGGCTCTAATACAAACAGCCATTCATTCAGGACCTGACACTGGGGCATCTGGACAATGTGGAGCAGTGGTGTGCATGTGTGTTCGCATGTCTAGAGAAATATGAATATTATATGTGTGTGTGTGTGTGTGTGTGTGTGTGTGTGTGTGTTTGTGTGAGGAAAGAGAGAGTTTGTCCAGGGCTGTGAGTGAAGCTCATAATGCTGCACTGTTCAGTTGACCTTTTTACACCCGGTCAAGTTACTGTGAATATTGGGTCTCCAAAATAAAAAAGCAATTCTGTCATTTTGGGCTTGTTTACGTTGGACTCGGTTGCTTGTTTCTCTTGCAAGATCTGGCAGCCCTGACACAGATTCAAAATGGACTCTAATCTGAATAGTAATAATCTGGATATTAAAATGTAAAATACGTTCTATAGAAATGATAAGACGTAATACGCATGCAGAAATCTTTCCAATATTGGAAATCCAAAATGTTTCCAGTTCCAATGTTGCCCTGCTTAATTTTGTTACAGTTACAGTGTAGAATGATATGGGTGATCCAGTATGAGTGGGCCCAGATTTGCTCCATGGGCTTTAATTGTGTTGACACCCTAATATCTCCCATTGATTGCTGCCTGACTCGCCCAATACCTTGACCACAATTCAGAAATACGGAAGCAATCCATTACGCGAACACTTGTCTGCCTTGAGGACACTCTACGGCACGCACATCACGCTACTAGTGCTGCTCTGTTGAACAATGCAAGCGTTGAAGAACCGTTGCAAGTTTGTTCTGTAATCTACATGAAGCAGAAAAACTTCACCCATTAAGTCCTTCCTGGAGGAGACAGCTCATTTCTCCAATCTGATTTTCACTAAACGTCTGGAAGTTCATGCTGATGCTTGAATATTTAGCAAATCCACATGCCTCAACTAACAACTGGGGGAAAAAAAAAAAAAATCCTTCTATGAGATATTAATATAGTATTTCAGATGAAAGTGAACAAAACACATCTATTTTTGTTTTTGCTCTGCTCCTTCATCTGTGGAAGTGACAAGGACGTTTTATGAGGCAGAAGCCTCCAAGTAGCTGATGTCAACATGCTTACCAAACTCATAAATAAAGGCTGTCTTGGGTGCTGACTCAAAGTGACTACAAATGGTGGTGGAGAACATGACCAACACATTACATTCATATTTACTGCATCTATCAGAGACTCTTGCCCAGAGTGATGTACATCTGGGGTTTTGTGGTCCATTTCTGATCTTTATTGACTTAAATCAACTTCTGTTCATGATCAGACGGTCATGCCATGTGCAGAAAATCCTTCCATTTAAAAACCAACACCAGTCACCCTCTGCACAGGAGCACTGTACAATGCCTGTGAAAAATTGATTTTCAGTACAGGTTCTTCCTGCAGAGGTATATACACTATAATCTCTGTATATTTCAATAACTGTTCTATTACTTTAAAGGGATTAGCCTACACTTAATCACAATACATTTTATCCAAATAAAACACATTTAAAAAAGCACAACCATTTATGTAACGCAATGTGGCTAAAACTAAATGCAAGGTAAGTCAAAATGAATATATTACACTCAAACACTGAAAATAACCTATTTCTAATAAGGTTTCTACAGAGAGAGGATTCATAAAACCAGCAGTTTCATCAAAATAAATAAATAATCTACACTGATACAAGAAATTCACTTTCTGGGTCCCCTGAAAGACATTTTCTTTCACTCAGTCATTGTAGGTTCAGTCCATCAGCAGGGACAGATGGCCATTGTGAAATTTGTCATTCAATAGGAATCTTAAGGAGCATTATAAGCAGCCTGTCATGACACCAAGGAATTGGAGGACCCAAGTGCAGGTGCTTGTACACAAACCAGTCTATTTAAGATAGAAAAAACAGGGTTCTACTTTGGGAAAAGGGAACTGGAAACAGGAAAAGCACTCACAACCCTCCACATCTGAAATACAAAACACACAACCATTAATAGAGACACCACAAGACCCAGAGTCCCACCAGTTCTGACCATGACTCTCTAAAACCGCTAGCGCAGACCATTTACTTTACATACCGAATCTGACCTTCGGCCAGACAGCAGGGAACCACAGGGCTGACCAGGTCCACATCAGCCCACCAACAAGACACCACACACGGTGACAATGACAGAACGTCAGAAAAAGACCCAGAACACTGGTGCAGGTACTTCTTTAAAGGAGGTAAAACAGGTGTAGGGAATCGGGAAGGGGCGGGGCCTGCACTCAGTGCCCTGGGACAGGCAATCGTTACACAGCCAATCCTGACCTCTTGAACTTGGTCATGCTGAGAATTCACTGCAGACACTGTGTCTGGAATCTCTCAGGCAGTCTATTGTGACCAAGGCCTCATGACTGAAGAGAAGTATGTTTCTGGAGATTTAGGTCCTTATATTGAAATTTGACACATAGATCTGATAGGAGAGTTTTTGAATGAGAATTAATATGGATGGATGTGTGCCATTGTTTTCTACTGTCTACAGTTCTACATACAACATTAATGAAGCAAACAAACAAACAAACAAACAAACAAACAAACAAACCATTAAATCAATGAAAAAACATAATACATACCTATATATTTAATACAATTCATTTCCAAAATGTGTATAATAATAAAATAACAATAAGTAAGCTAAAATGTGTACTTGCTAGACTGGAGGTGTGGATAAACATAATCTTTATATATATTATATATATAGTGGCCAAGTCCGGGCAATCAGAATCGCATTTGTCAGAATCAGGATTCTGTCAGGATTTCATTGTCAAATATGTGAATGATTCTGATCAATGGCATCTCTAAAGCACAACAGTATAAAAACAACAACATGTGCAATACAAATTTGCCAAAATCCTAGAGGAAGGGCATCTGGTGTAAAACTTTTGCCAGGTCAATTGTGTGGTCAGCTTGACCGGCTGATCTGCTGTGGTGAGCAGCCGTAGGGAGGTGGAGGAGGAGTTCTATTTACAACCTGTCTTTGCTTGAAAAACATTTCCCTACTTAAATGTGACCTAAAACCTGTACAATTTCCAAAATGGATTAAAAATGGCAAATATTAAAAGAATATACATTAAGCTGGTTGGAAGACCAAGGGTACACACCTTTAAACTAATACTTTACTTTACTTCTACTTTACTTTATTTTGCAGATGCTTTTATCCAAAGCCACTTACAGGACGAAGACACCAGCAATTCTCGTTCGATTTCTATAGATTTTGAGTTTACAAAACTAAGAGCCCTGATAAGGCCTAACTTGTCAGAAGAAGAACATGCTCGGAGATTGTTAAGTGCTAGACGAAGAAAATTTTATTTTTTTTATTTATTTTGTGCAGTGTGTGTGCATGTGCGTGTGTAAGTGTTAGATTTGTCTGAAATACTTTTTGAAGAAGTGGGTTTTCAACTGCTCCTTAAATAAAAACCAAGTATTATTAAGTCATCTCCATTAGGTGATGAGCGCCACAAGACGGCAGGTGCATCCACAGGTGCAAAACATCACATCACAGATGCGGAATGCTACGCCAAATTGTAGTCAATTCTCTTTCCAGCGTATCAAAGCTCCACAAATTGGTGGCTCTCCAATCATGTTGTTTTTTTTTGGGGGGGGTCAGCATATTGGGCTGATCTGTGGATCTTCTGCCAGTGGGGCTGAAGGACTTTTATTTGTTGCTGTCATTTTCCGAAAAATATTAATAGAAAATAGACAGGAACATATCATGGGGCTCACTGCTCACTAAGGTGATGGGTTAAATGCAGAGGTTACTTTTGTTGTGTGCCACAATGACAATCACTCACTTTCACTTTTCAAATGACCCTATTTAAATTTAAATAGTAGGGTAATAATTACAATTACAAAAAATGGAACTAATTACACTTGAATTTTTTTTAATTACTTTTTAAATTATGAATGTAAATGTAAATTGCTATAATATTCACTGCTATAATCAACCTCTCCTCCATCTTGGTTTCAGAGCTGCTTTAATGCTTTGTTTCTATTGGTTGCACAACAATGCATCACATTGCTCAAAGTTCAAAGTTTAACTCTGACTGTGGTGTGCACAGAAGCTCTATAGGCCAATAATTTAATATTTCTTTTGAGTGTGCTTCTTTCTTTTATAATGATGGATGTTGTTTAATATTGATGGATGTTGTTTAACAGCTCTCCCACCATCACACACATCTCATCTCATGTTTTTTCTAGATGAACCCTTCCTGTTCCTGACTTTGCCTCTGCCTCATCCTGTGGTTTGATTATGTTCTTGTGTACCAAACACTGCCTGTCCCCCCTTATTCTACCTCCAGTGTCCCGTGTTCATCCTCCAGCATGTTCTCATCTGCCCTAGTAACCTAGAGAGAAAGACATTTCCTTATCAACCAGATGACAACAAACACACAGATTCAATTAACGCTGGTTACCATAGTGCTCATGAGCAAAGCACCCGAGGATGACCCTTGGGGGGGCTGTCCACGTGTTGCTTTGGGTTAAAGTTGATGATTATAAAGTCTGGTCATTTCAGATTCAGGCCGGATGCCCTTCCTGATGCAACCCTTCCCATTTACCTGGGCCTACCAGCACCAAGAAATACAGTACATTGTCACATGTGTCCCCAGTGGTTGGGTAGTTGAGGGTTGTAATGTAATTTTATGAAAAGCATGGCAGTGATTTGCCTGTTCTGGACCTATTGTGTCTATGCTCTATGGCCCCAACAAATATTGTTATTCACGTTGCAACCTGAGAACTTTAAACCATGTTCCCATGTGGACACGCCCACTGAGCCAAACAGAGTTTTCTAGTAAAAAGTGTGATGTATGTTCAGGAATACACACACACGGCTTCAGTCTACAAGGCCTGCCCTGCTTAAAAATGGAACAGGAGGTTGAAGTAAAATCTTTATTACAAATAAAAAGGCCCGACACACAAACACTCAGCACAGGGCAGGCAGACAGAGTGTCTAGAACTGGGCGGAGGGCAGCGCGGTGCGGTGTCTGTTAAATACGTGTTCGCCATACCGCTCTGTCATTTACTCTCCCAACAAGCAGCCGGTGCTCAGACACACAAACAAACAGACAACCAAACGGACGATTGCCCTATACAAGTGTGATTCGGCTGTCCTGAGCCCTCATACATTTCCAATAAAAAAATGATTATCTATACATATATCTTCTTATTCGTGTGGTAATCACATCAACTAAATACATCAAATGGTTGACTGGACCCGTCAGTGGAAATGTGTTCTAAAGGGCGGTTCAGTCAGCTTCACGTCATTAGCAAGGACTTTCTACCTTTTATTTACATTTGCAGCATTTATCAGACGTCCTTATCCAGAGTGACTTATAATCAGTAGTGACAGGGACAGTCCGCCTGGAGACACTCAGGGTTAAGTGTCTTGCTCAGGAACACAGTGGTGGTATGTGGGGTTTAAACCCGAGTTTTTCTCGTCTTTGTGGTGCGCTGCCCTCCTGGAAGAGTCTGTTGAGAGATGCCTGAGAGGCAGGCAGGTCTGAACGACGTGTACGCCAACGTAGAAAAAGTGCCGTCTTAAAAGCAAATGATGCAGGGGGCAGCGGCAGCACCCCTGAAGATGAAAGCCTCGGACTCCGCCCCTCCCCTCGCCTGTTCTGTCTCCAGTGTGTTTAACTTATCATCAGGTCCTTTATTGGTAAATAGCGCAGGCCTCCTGCTCCGCCCGCACTCCGCCCTCTCTGGGGAGTCTGAAGCCCCATAGTGTTTAGACTATTAGAGCAGCCCTCCACAATCAGGACTTTCCTATTGATTATGTCTCTGTTGCGCTGTTTACTCTTCAAATAAATAACACATGTGCTTTTCCATCCGATCCGTCTCCTTTTTACTCCTGTTGGCTCCTTTTCAGGGCTTCGCTCGTCTTTTCCTTTTTGCTTTTGAACCATTCCCAAGATTTAAATGAATAATTCATGCCTTATGTAGATTAAGGTGAAATAAAGGGGGTGAAAAAACACACATATATACACATAGAATTTTGTGTTCATTTAAAAGATTTCAAAGCAATACTCAGAAAAAACAAAATTTGTGTGGAATTGGTTTCTTTGTACCTCATCATCAGCATGGGATATAATTTAATACAATGGATCCCTGATAAACGAAATAGGATACCATGTGATAACTGTATAATGCACTGGATGTTTTGAGCGCTATATTCTGGATTTGTGGTTGGTTGAATCCTTGTGTATGGCGTCCGTGTTGGATGTGCTCAGCCCTCCAGGGATTCCTTGTGCTTGTGAATAGATGTGGCAGCTTACTGATGCACATTTGTATTTGTTCAGTATATGCAGGTGTGTTAGTGTTTGTGTGTGTGTGTGTGTGTGTGTGTGAGAGAGAGAGAGATAAAGTCAGTAGAAGTGACTGCCGTTCCTCATGCTGCCGTTAGAGGGGGGTAGAGGACCGATAACGTAACTTGCGCAGTCAGTCCCCTGTTAAAACATCGGACAGAAGGTGTGTGCGGCTGAATGCTTTCAATGAGTCAATATTCATATATTCATATATGCACATGTTCAACATATTACAGTCACTCATGGAGAAAAGAATAATGACAAATAATAGGTCAATTTCCACAATTCCTTTTTATCTCAAACTTTCAAGAGTTGCTGGGTGGTGTTGACCTTCAAGTGAGTTCCAGTCCAGGAGTCAAAGAGTGCCACAATCAATTCAAACCATTCATTTGATCAATTCTGAGACATTCCAAATTATCTTAAACATGTTCCAATTCAAGCAATTTACTCAAAATGAAGCTCTAAACATCACCATTAGTGATGCATTTTGATGAGAAAGCAAATTGTGTCCCTTTATTCTATTCTTACTTTATTTATGGTCACTGGGAACTGAGTAGCTAGTAGCCCCCCAACACCCCCCCCCCCCCCCCCCCCCCCTCTTAAAAAGGATTGCATTTTTTATGTTTTAATCATCCACCTATCGAGAACAAATCAAAAGGAGTTGAGCATACTGTACTGTGGCTGTGTGAAAGGAGTGTGTGTGCATTTTGTATTATATACTACTGCTTTTATCGTGTCTTCATATTAGAGTAGAATCTTTTTGAAAACCATGGAAAGGAAACAAGAAGAAGCCGGAAGAGCCAAGCAGTCAAACAGCTTGCAATTAAGCTTCAGACACAAGTCTCCGGGATGGAGGGGGAGATAAAATAAAAAATTGGGAAAAAATCCACTCAAGAAGAAAAAATAAAAAAAAGCAGCATGAGACAGTTCCACACTGACTTTTACTGATTCTAAATAAGTTACAACCAAACAGAGAAATTCATAGTCAAATAATTAGTATATTTATGTATATATGTTTCTCTTGAAAAACTCAACTCTACAGTAATTGTGGTGTAGAAGACAGGTCAGGCTCAAAAAATGCTATAATGATATAACTTTTTCCTAATACTTAATTCCTGTTTTAATTCTTTAAAAATATAGATATAATGTACTTTGCTTTCTGAATATTAAATAATGTCAGCATATTTTAACCCCATATATTTCAGTGATTCCCAAGCACCATAGTTAATTTTTTTATTATTATTTCCTTGTTATAATTTAACCTCAGTTGTAATGTTTTATGTAAAAAGTATAATACCACATGCAATAAAACTCTTGCACTATTGGCTATCATTCATAAGTCAAACCCTTTTTTGTCTACAGACCTCCTGGAGGAGGAAACTGTAAAATCATTGTTCTTGTTCTACAGTTGCTTTTGATGTTCGTCGTGTCAGGTGACCCTCCAGGCTCACAAATTTAATAGCCTCTTTAAACATTGGCCTCCATCATCTTCTTCTGCTGACCTGGTTCTGAAAACGACAATTGTGAAGGAGCACATCCTCTTTCCCTCACACTCAAATCTCCCGATTTGAATGTAAATCCTATATGTTGCCATGGCGATTAAGGAAACGCTCCACCCTTGGGTTGTATTGCGTTTGTGTCTGTGCATGGTTTGGTTTGTCTGGTTAGCAGTTGTTCCGTGTGGACGTGTGACTGTGTGTCTTGATGACTATGGGGGTCACAGGGAGGGACTCCTTTACGGCATCCTCATAAATAGTTTCTCTGATCCATTAAGATAAGAGACACTGACAAGAGGACAAAGGGTCTGTTGTTAAGTGCCAAATGCAGAGTGAGCCCGTCCTGATTTTAACTCAAATGGGCGGAAAAATCCTCAACGGAGCCGTAATGATGATTACCTCCCAGTGTAGAGCAGACCGTAATAAACGAGAGGATGCTGGTCCAGCAAGCACCCTCACCTTAACATGTAAAGAGCCCTCACCCGCCACATACAACCTTTGCATCTTCATTAGCATTCTGTGCCCTGGCTAAGCGTGTAGTTTCATGCCATTAAATTTTGAAATAAATTAACAGTTAATTAATTCCTTTTGAAACGCTATGATTGATTGAGAGTTACTGCTTGTCATTTATTTATGCGGATTTGAACTGATATTTATTAAGCAGTTAATCATTAATTAAGTTCTGTTCTCTAATTCCTTTTGAAAAGATGACTGGTCAGTCGGGCTAAGCTTTGCCAGCCACTCCAGCAGCCACCACATTTAACTCCAATACGTTATACACAAATTATTGATATTAACATAAATAAATAAGTTGTTTAAGTGATGCAAACCAGTCATGGCTCTGCTGATTGTCATCTGCATGTCTGGCCTTATTTAAAACATGTTCTTTAAGTGACAGGAAGCAGGGTCGCTGGGGTCATTAACACCATAACAAAATGGTTGATGAGCTCATTAAAGCATCAGCAGTTTGTGACCATGATGGCGTGAGAAAGTCATTTTACATATCTGCTGGATTATCTGGAGAAAAAGGCCTCCATAAAATATTGTGTTGACTTCATCATAACTCTTTTAGTAGCCGTTTAACAACAATACCGCAGTAAAGTACTTGCTTGTTTTACGATTGCCATTAAAAAGGTACCAACACTGTTTAATTCAGCCAGGCTTTAATAGTGCCTGCGTTTTATAGACTTCAGACATATGACACTCATCAATACGACGTGGGGAAAGGACAGTTCACATGATGGGCTGATGCTGGCTCACACACGCACCACCGCATACACATACCATGAGTTTAATTTGGTATTAAATGCCAGGCCCTGTCGTGCAACAGGCAAACAGACACGCCAAAGCAGCTCCAGGGACGATCACATAGATTTTCATTAGATGCTCATTAGCATCCACAGTAGAATTATAAAATGGTTAGGTATGGCTCTGGACTGAATGAATGTAATTACATGATTACTCCAATAGCATGTTGTTTTAATAACTCCTGCTGTAATCTGCATTTGCTCACTGCTCCAGAAATCTGTTATACTTCATGTATGTTGTAATTTGGAGCCAATCTCATTTATCATTCTGCTGCTTCACCAACCTCCACAATGTATCTGTCTATTAATAGCTAGTAGTAGCTATACCAATGAACCAATGAAGATTTATATATATATATATATATATATATATATATATATATATATACACACACACACACACACACACACACACACACACACACACACACACACATACATGGTGTACTTACATTGAGTATAAATTACATTTTATCTTGATTTACGTATGTTGTTTTATGTATATAAATAAATTTTTTTTATCCCTATTGCTTGGGGCGTTGTGAAAGTAAATACCCACATGCAATGTCAATTCATAAAACAGGGTGTTTATTAAATGAGTCGTCCTTCAGCAATATGTTACCATGCACCACAATAAAACAAAAGTACACTGACTTAGCAACTACAACCATCTGCAAACTTTGGACTTATAAAGTGTGAGAAATTACTTGTGGGCTATCAGTCGGCCAATTTTTACAAGATTTTCCATTTTTACCTTGAGCTTAGTACTGACGGAAGCATGCTGGTCAGGTGGGCGGGACAGGATTCATGCTGAAGCACCAGACATGCTTTTATTTGAAAAGGGCACACATACGCCTTGCAGCACCAATAATAAACCAGTAATCCTGGGTGTGAGGTTAATTTGTTATTTTGGGAAAATGTCATGGCCTGGAGGTGTGGGGTGCTCCGGATCCACATCCAGGCCGGAGTTTACTCTGGACTATGCTCCCCTAATTCCTGTGTTTTTCACCTGCTGTTATCTGTATAAATCTGCCCTGTTTGTATCATGTCTTCGTCGGGTCGTTGCGTGTATTATATGTCCTGTCCAGTCTTACTATGTGTACTTTGTATCCTTGACTGTAATAAATCCCCTTTTCTGTTCAGATGTCATCCAAGTGCGTCCTCTGTTATCATTCATCACAGAAAAAATGGCAATTTATATTTAATTATGTTGAGTTGTCACAGCAGTTAAATAGTGGGCTGAGACATCCAGATGTCTAATAAATGTGGGTGATTAGTTACACCTCTACAAGATACAGATAACTAGTAAGCAGTTTTTTCTGCTCTGTATTTGTTTATTCTGTTATAGCATGTTAAAAATGTCGCTATACGGGAAACTGTCTACATGTTATGACAGTCTGTCCATCCAGATGTGTTTCTTTCAGGTTTCCAGCAAACAACCATTTACTCACCAGCCAGTGTCTACTGAATAGGCGACATTTTTATACAATGTCCATTGTTTGGTGGAGGAGAAAGGAATTAACTGGTAAGTTTAACTCCCGTCTTCAGTAATGATGGTGCCGCATTTTTACGGCATTTTTAGTTTAAATAATTCACAGTCAGGGAAGGGCCAGGGAAACCAGTAAGAATTATTACTTACTAGCTGGTTCCATGTTGTCTGTCTCCATGTATGAGACACAGCATTCCAGTCACAGCATTCTGCATCTCCCCTCTGGAATAACGTGCTTGCTTATAATTATATAAAAAAAAAAATCTTGTATTCTCGTGTCCGTTGCTTGTTTACTGGGGCTAAATAGAAATGATTTCACCATAATTGCTGAATGTTTAGCAGCTGGCTTGATAAATTGCTATTGGTTCCCACCCTGAATCTCGACCCTCCAATTCCGTTCCAATTTTAACTATTTTTAACTGTCTGTAGAAGAATAGCTCATAGTAATTAAATATTATTTTTCATGTTTCTTTCTTCTTTATCTGTCTCTGGTACACGGTGACACTGTAAAGAGAAGTACATTTAAAAAGATTAAACTTCATAAAGGAAACAACATTTCTACAGAAATTACAATTACAGGCCACAAACCTAGACAACCTAATGTAATTGAAATAACCCAGTTATTTCCTGATCAATTGAAATGACATCAATTCAGTGGTTAAATACTTTATATATCAGCATTATACATCAATATTAGTTAGCCCTGTGCAACAGGTGAGTACATACAAGCTTTTATAAACAGTCAACTTAGACATTTTGATGTCAACAAGTGCCTTAAATCATGTTAACAGGCCTTCAACAAAGAGTGTTACTATAAGATCTGCCATTATCTAAAGTGGACCAACGTAAAGAATAAGGTTTGGAACATTTTCATTCGATCCATGCCATCTGGACTGAGTCATTAAAATATTAGATAAAGAGGAGATCCCTGAGCTCCATCAAAACTCCATTCACCCCAACCACCCTGCAACACATGCTCATGAGCCCTGACGTATTGGCATCTGAAATCAGATTTTTTACTTCATTCATTTGGTTAAGTGGATAGTTGCTGCCTTGGGCATCATCTGTTACAGTAAAGACCTGCTGAAGCCAGTGGTCAATGAAAAGCTGTTTTTCTTTATGATACATGGCCTCTTATTGCCAAGAAAACAATGCTGCTGATGTGGGGTTGATCTCTGCAATGAGGAAGGACATTTTAGCATCCACATTCAAACAGACAAAAGAAAAAAAAAAGATCACCCAACTAATCTCATACAAAAGAAAATTGCAATGCAGTAAATCAGAACAGTTTGTAAAATGTCCATCCCCAAAAATGGGCGAATCAGTGCCACACCCACATTACAGCACTTTATAATCACTCGCTGCAGTCAGCTATGAATACAGGGCTGCTTTCATAATTATGGCTATCTTAATTAATAGGAACTGATCTGTATGTTTTTCCCTATTGCAGAATCAAAAGAAAAATAAATCCCTGACCGCAAAAGTGCCTGAAAAATGAATGGTCAAGTTACTGAAGCTGGCCTAAATCACAGGAAGTCAAGAATCATAGAACATTTTGTCCATTTAAAAATCTTTTTGTGACCCACAGCTTCATAATGTTTTTGAAAGACCTCATTTGTCAACTAGATGATTTTCTGTCTTCAGAAAAGAAAGCATACAAAAAAATCTCAGATCATAGCTTGGTCCTTCTGTTAGTCCCATTGCATTTACATTTACATCATTTATCAGACACCCTTATCCAGAGCGACTTACAGTAGTTACAGGGACAGCCCCCCCCTGGGGACACTCAGGGTTAAGTGTCTTACTCAGGGACACAATTGTAGTAAGTGGGATTTGAACCTTGGTCTTCTGGTTCATAGGCGAGTGTGTTATCAACTAGGCTACTACCACCCCTATTACAGTCACTATCTCTGGCCTTCTGCTTCTCTAGAAGTTTCTGATGGTGTATTGGATGCAGTTGTATGGTTTCATATGTATTTGTGGCATCCCCCCCAAAACAAAATAGGGCCACAAATCTCCATCACATAAGAAAATGAGTGAGAGAACGGAGCTTACATTCCTGACTGGTGGCCAGAGGAAGACTGGCTCTGGTACAACTTAATTTCTCTATTTTGCTTGTTTAGTAGTTCAGTTGTTACATTTCTTTATTAATTTTTTATTACACTGTCCAGCATGCAACAAAAGTGACAACTGAGATCTTATGAGCCTTCCTCATTTAGTCTACACCTGCACTCACCACAAATCTAAGGTTTTGTGGCTTGTCATGATCACATTTGACGGTGGCTTGACATATATTGGAATTTATAAATGATGTACGGCAGAAGCAAACAATGCATAAACAAAGATCAGAGAAGAGTGTCAGAAAATGTCCTGGTCATATTACATTACTGAAAAACAAAAAACAAAGAAAAAAATGTAAAGGTTAAAGCTTATACATAAAGTAGCAAAGGAATACTGGTTTTATGTTTATGTGCTGATCATATCATGTATTTAAAAAAAGTTTTTTAAAGTTTGCTGTATGTTATGATGTGATGATGAATATGATGGTGATCATAATGTTATGTCTGCACGACCATGCGCTCCGGCTAAGACCACACACAGCTGACGGATGTGGCCACTTGAGCTTTCCCTGCCGCTCCAGTCGTCTTTCACTCCAGTCATTTTTATATGGGGCGGCGGTCAGGACCCTGCCTGTCTGCAGTGACAGCGAGTGAGAGCCCTGCTGGGCTTTAATCAGGGAATTATGCTTGTATACAGCGCCAAGTGGATAAATCAGGGACACTGTGGGCGACTGGGTCCTTGTTGTACATTAAACATGAGCGCGGCCTCATGTCTCCCTACCCAGAAACCCTCTGCTCGCAGCTGTACAGCACCGTTAAAGGCCCCGGTTATCCAGCCTTATCCAGGAAAACCAATGGGCCTGCGTGATGTCAGGACCACCCGCTGCAGTCTCAAGCAGACATGTATGGAAAGAAGGAAGGGGCAGGATTTGGTGAGCTGTACATAAGGCAGTAGCAACGGATTTGTAGGACCAAGGCCATCATAATTTGCACTGTATTACTGAACCGATCATTTGCTAGGAACATTTTATTCATTTGAGTTTTAAATAAGTCAAATCTAGTAAATCATGGCAGTTAAAGACGGGCAACTTTGGTTGAATTTTGTAACCTGCTGAAAACCAGAAATTGGTAGATGGTTTTGGTTGCTACCCCTAGCTAACCCATCAAATCAGACGTTGATCAAACTCAACATATTGATCAAACTCACTAATCAACCAGTTTAAATGAGTAAAAAAAAAAATTTGTTTTTTTTCTATTCACATTGGTAGCTGATCATTGATGGTATAACAGTTATATCATTTACCAAGATCAAGCTAGTTAATATAAAATATAAATACTATCAGGAAATACCAGAGATCATGTCTCCTCTGTCATCTTTCTGATGAACACTCAGGTCGCTGTCCCCCTACTCTCAGCGTCAGGAGTCAAATCAGTCCACTTAACTCCTGAACTTTTTTCTACCTGCACTGCGGTTTCAGTGACGTGGAACATAATATCAGAGTTGCAGTCAATGTGAGGTTGGCTCCTCCTCAGTTGAAGGAAGCTACATCAATTTCGATAGAAAACAAATAAAACTTAATTCAAATTCTAATTCAAATTCAAATTTTATTTGTCACATACACAGTCATACACGGTATGATGTGCAGTGAAATGCTTTCTGCAACTGCTACAGACCACAGTATTGCAAATGTTGCAAGTAAACAATGAACCAATATGCAAATATTGCAAACATAAACAAGTATTACACTTTTACGTCTTTAACATAAAATATGTGTAACTGGTAGGGTGAAGGTGTGCAAATTCATGGAGTCGCACAGGAAGATGTACAGTCGGGTCTGAGTAGACGCACATCTGGACCTCCGTCCCGGCAGCAGTGCTGTTCGCTGCTGTATTTGTGGCTAGAGCTGTTCGTTGTCAGCCTGGCTGTGAGGGGACAGGCTCTACTGCGTCACCGTTTGGCAGCCTGTCACCCCAGCTCAGCCTGCGCCAGCCTCCCAGGCCCTGATGGGAAAGTGCAAAACCATGTCACCCAACACGAAGCTGTTTACGGTCCGGCCTGCAAGCTGCAAGTCTAACACGCTTCACAACCAATAAATAATACAGTCCAACAGATGGGCAGGGTGGGGGTGTTTTCGAGTGCTTGTGTGTGTATGTGTGTGTGTATACTGTACTTTTCCAATATTACTTTGGGACTGCAGCTGGTGCTGCTGGTGATGGAGGGTTAGTAACGTCTCTGTTCTTCCTGATTGGTGGTGAATGTGTCTGTCTGCTCGCAGATTGGGGTTAAATCCGGCCTGACGAGAAGGTTTTCGAAGAAATCTTAAACTTTACTACATATCACAAGCAATCAATTTCCACTTCCAATCATTTCCACAATTATGACGTGTCACACAGTTTGTACAATATTGTTTGGATGGTGAAGTGCACACATAGCCCATCACCGAGATGAAATATTAAACTGGCACAAGCTCTATAAATAATAGTTCTGCACTGAACCCCACTGTCTGCCAGACTCCCCATACAGCTGCCTGGAGACCCGGGGACTGCGCCATGCGCCCCTCTATATGACCCATATTCACCACGACCGCACTGCCTGCAGAAGAACATTAGTAAATTGGAAAGAAAAAAAGAAAACCCTGAGCCCTGAGCTGTAATCTGAATCGTTAGCCTAATGCAAAATTAGTGTTGTGGTGCCAAATTATTCATGACCCTAGAACGAGTGCATTTTAAGACCAAATGATAAATCAGTGGATTCGTCCCATTGCACTTTTTAGTTCCTGCATGCCCCCCACCATCATCTCTCTGGTGCATAAAGCATCATTTATGTATTTGCCAGGCATGGGCTTTCAGGGCTATATACAGATATTCTGTCTCCGTATGACCGTTCTCATTTCCTCTTGGTTGCTGATACCCGTGTGCATGTATGTGTGTGTGTGTTCCTACCAGAATGGGGACCCCAAAAGAATATTTTTTCCAAAACATGTAAAGATAAAGTTACCATAAGAATGCAAATAAACACACTGTATATAGCTCTGGGAAAAATTATATGAGACTTTTCAATTTCTATTACACCCATTCAGTGGCCATTATTTGTTGAACACCAATACACCTTATGTAGCTGCTACTGATTTAAATAATCAGATCCACCAAATCTCACTCAAAATGATGAACGTTCTCAGAACGTTCTCAAAATTTTAACTAATAAAGGTTTCAGATGACTATTGGAATGTTCACAGTACAGCAACTATATTTAAATAAATATACTAATTTAACATAAAAAAGATGCATATATGTAGTTTTCTAACAAAGACATTATACATTTATAGGCCTATGTGCACACAAAAACATACAGCTGTGTGTGAAGTTTAATATGAACTTTAAAGTGACTGATTTCATGACAGAATCGCTCTTTGGTCCTTCTGTAACTGTTGATTTGAAGGCTTGGCGTGTTGGCTGGGTGAAGCCGGCATTATGGTTACACCGGAATGTGTAACGGTTATGTGAAGAGAAAGGGGAGGCTCATGCTTTTGGCAGGATTTGGACATACCTGAATAAAAATAGCAACCATACAATAACCCTAAATAGAAGCTTTTCACGGGGTAATTAATGGGTGTCGCTACCCTACGGTGCAATCACACACAACTCCAGCAAAATATTTCTGCAGTAAGGCACATAAAGCACACACACACACACACACACACACACACACAAACGAGAAGGAGGCCATAGTGGTCGGTCGTCTGAGACCCAATTGGCCATTAGGGCGTGGCCTGGTAGATTTGAGTGCGACGCAGTGGAATGTTGGCGTGGTGAGACCCAGACAGTTCATACTGACTCCACAAACAGAGAAAAATGAGAGGCTTTCAGAAAAATGGACAGCCTCTATTTATGTGTTTGTGTGTGTGTGTATCTGTGTGTGATTGTGGATAAAATGTCTAAAGACTCCTCATGGGTGTGACTGCAGGGGCCAGTCACTTTTTTCCCAAATGTTCATTGCTCTTGGCAGTTTGATGATGTCCACTCGTGAGTGTGAGGTTCATCTAATGATGTGCTGAACACATCATTAGCTGATTTTTTTTACCATGTCGAAAGTGCAAATTACACATCGACATGGTTTAATGCTGGAGAAATCCAATATATACGTCTTTCTTTATTTTCACGCCCATTTACATTGGTAGATTCTCACTGAAGGCATCAAAACTATGAATGAACACATGTGGAGTTATGTACTTAACAAAAAAAGGTGAAATAGCTGAAAACATGTTTTATATTCTAGTTTCTTTGCTCTGATTACTGCTTTGTACACTCTTGGCATTCTCTCGATGAGCTTCAAGAGGTCATCACCTGAAATGCTTTTCCAACAGTCTTGAAGGAGTTCCCAGAGGTGCTTAGCACTTGTTGGCCCCTTTACCTTCACTCTGCGCTCCAGCTCACCCCAAACCATCTCGACTGGGTTCAGGTCCGGTGACTGTGGAGGCCAGGTCTCCACTTTTTGTTAAGACCATAACTCCACATGTATTCATTCATAGTTTTGATGCCTTCAGTGAGAATCTACCAACGTAAATGGTCATGAAATTGAAGAAAACACATTGAATGAGAATGTGTCCAAACCTTTGGCCTGTACTGTCTATATATATAAGATATTAAAATGTAGTTTTTTTTTTTTATGTAGTATGCATGTTTATAAAAATGTTGTTGTGATTTAGTGTATAGTTGTACTGGCTGCACCACACTGAACAAAAAAAAACTGACTAAGATTTATAGATTGATAACTAAGATTTATTTAAGGGATTTATTCAGCATTATTTCAGGTTTTATGACATGTTAAACATTGAACCCTAATATTTACTGATGACCTGACCATGAAACTACTTATATTCAATGAGACCCTAAGTGACATATTAATATTTTTCCAAATGTGGTATATTTCAACGATCGCACTCATGGCAGGAAGTGGAAGTCAGTGGTGCAAAATGTATGGTGCATTACTATTATGATTTTGCATTTGCTTTGGAATCCAGATCATTTTTTAGTCAAGGAAACATCCCCACTACTTTGACCGTTCCACCGAATTATAACAGGCCATATACAGTATGTATGTATTGTATGAAATCTTATGTATGTTTGAAAATCAGAGGTAAAAATGGCATATAAACCACTCAGTTACTTTTAGTTGCTTTCAAATTCATATTTAGAATAAAATGGATTATGAACAACACAGCTAGGATCCAGCCCCTGGCCCAAGGTTGAGATGGGTACTTCCTCGGATGAATACACCCTGCCACCTGGTAGTGCTCATATCCAGCAGATGCAGCGTGTATACCTGCACGCAACATACTGCACACAACTGACATTACAGCTGGTTTTTGATGGTCACTCCTAAAAGAATTTCATATTTATTACATTTTCCTCACTATCATCTACTTATTGTTAAGCATTCTCATGGCAGCCGCATCCCTCTATTACACATATATAGAGCTATTATAGACACAATGTTTATCCATTATGGATTAATCCACTTTTTCACCATTATGATTTTAAAGCAGCAACCTGAGATGGCCAGAAGTCTTTTTTTAGTAGGCACCCTACTAAATAAATTTCTAAATAATTATACAAATAAAATAATAATACTAAATAATTTTATTAATTTCCCACAATCCCTCATACACAGCTGAAGTGTGACTGAAGGGGTACTACCAAGCAGGAGACATTCTGGCCACACCTGTAAACCCCACTGGACCCAGCACCAGATAAAAGTGTCACTGCTCCCTGTGTTCTTATCATGTGCTGATCTGGTACACCTGGTTTCCTCAGACAGCTCAGCTAACAGAATATAATGGCAACAGGTTTCGATGCAAACAACTAAATGACTGGTGGCTTAAACAATTTCATTTTAAATGTCCTGAGTTTGATAAACTAAGCTTTGACGTATATCAAGTATCAGATCTTAACTTGTAAACTTACTCCGATGCTACATAATCATGCACTGGATATTTATCTATCCATACAATATGCACCTCATGTTTAAGGCCCCAAGCATCAGTGTTGCTATTTTAATGCAATTTTTTGATGTGCTGTATCCACCTATGTAGGCATGATGGGGACTGTGGTAGCTTGTATGCATATTTTCACTCACTCATTCACTCACTCACCTTCAGCAACTGCTAATTCCATGGCTTTCCGAGCCCATTGTAGGACTTTGTGGCTTTCATACATTACTGGTGTGCATTGCATTTGTTTGGTATTTTATCATCATGTGATGCACTATACTGTGGGTCAGTGGACATTTTGCAACATGAATTAAGTTAAAATAGAAATTGTAATCTACCAAAAGGAGTAGATTTTTGCTGTGTGGTGCAGGTTTAACAAAGGGTAATTAGGAATGGATAACGTGTTGATTCAAGGGACAAATAATTCAAAACTCAAGAAGAGCCTAAAGAGATAAATTTAAATTTAAAATCTGAAGCGGCCCAAGGTCATGTATTATACCCCAGGGCAGTCTGGCAACAGTCGATGAGAGTGGTAATCATTCAGCTGACAGTCAGTCATTAGATTGAAACCTTTTGTAAGAGAATTAATGTAACTTGACTTCAGCTGCACTGGAGGTTTTGGATATTTTTTGCATTATTTGTGAACAAACATTTGTTTGTTCTAAAAAGGGGTTTTTTAGGTCCCCGTCCCTTTCCATAATCCTTTGTCTTGTGCTCTCATGGGCATTAGGTCATCAGTGAATGAAAACTGTTAAATTCTGCTGAAAAGTCGCATTATGAAATAAATAGGCCACCAGGGGGAAAACACCATTTTGAAATAAAAGGCTGATTCTGAAAAAAGGACTTTTTGGAAATAAAAACAGCTGAAATGAAATAAAATACTTCTGAAATATTTCACAATAATTAATACATTTATATAGCAGAATTTAGTATATTTCACAATAATTAACTGTTTATCAAAATGTGTTCAATTACTTCAGAATTTTATGTTGCTATTATATATCATTCACTTATATATTCATGTGGTCTTTCATTATGTCGTATTATTATTATTTCATACATATTCCATAAATAAAGGCTATGCATTAGTGGATAAAATGGATTGCATTTAAACTGCCATTTGTCTATCCAGAAAATGAGCAAAGAGCCTGGGAATGCCCCCAGTGGCCGACCAGTTTTATCATTAGTGGGCCAACTGTGACTCCCTATCCACTTTCTCTCTGGGACGATCTATCTAACCAACATCTCAATAAATTTTTAAATGTGAGATGTCTGTTCTATCTTTCCCCAACTAGATTGCCAGAAATCTCTAGAGGCTCTGGGTGATGTTTGGTTTGTAATGAATAAGCTTGTTATCTGCAGGACTGGAGACCTGATCAGAACAAAACATTTAGAAAAAAAAACCCTAAGCAGCAGGATGGAAAGGACAGACCTGGAAATATTTATTTTCACTTTTCTAACTGCCTCTAACACAGAAAATGGGAAAAAATGCTTGCCTAAAAAGAAACAACAACGGCCAACAGCCCATTGTGGTTTGCTGGATTCACAAGGAGAATTAAGGAAGGAGGAGACATCCTGGCAGGACGTTACAGTCATCAATCACTCAACCAAGGCAAGAAACAATCACAACCCTGCTGAAGAGCCACTCTAACCCTAGCCGCTCTAAGATGGGAGAGTCCAGGTCCATGATTTTTCATGCTATAATGAAGACCCCTACTTTATCTCCAAGCTTCAACCTCCACAAAGTGCCAAAAGGCCAACAATTGGCCTGAGGTGCCATGACTTGACATCTGGCAGGTCAAAAACCTACAATAAATTGTAGTTGCCATAAATATTCCGGTTTATTTTAGGTTATGCCGTTTTATATACAACCCCATAAAATTACCAGAGTTGCCTCATTTGTCTGAGTTCCCGAATGCCATTAAAACTCTCCACCATTTCTCTGTTGCCCAGTTGTTAAGGAACACCCTACTGGGGTACTAGTGACTGTTGGCACAGGAATCGGACCGAAAATACAGTTGTAGAGCCAGTTCCATTGGCCACACATGTGAGTGATAAGCAACTTAATATTATAGGAATTAATCTCACTTATTTTCACACATTCACTGGTCTTATTGATCTTCATTGGTGGTGTGGTATAATGGTCAGTTCAGGATGCGACATATGTTTTCATGCTTGTCTGGTTTAGCAAAAAAAAAATGCTAGTGATGAGGCTAATTCCCTGGACAGAGTCCTATTACTGTCGCCTGTGTGCTCATTCCACACTATCTGCTCCTGTCTGTTAACTAATTGAATTAGGCATCATTTCAAACTTCGCACTGGAGGAGTAATATAATAATGCCGTCGGATCCTAATCTCTCAACTCACTTTTCACACACACTCACACACACACACACACTGTACATATACACATGCATACATACCTCACATACACACAAGCACAGGCTGTCAGTCCAGACCCGGTGTGCTGCTGGACTGCAGTAATAATTATTGCGTAAATAGATCTAGTGTTGTAATCACATTGCTGACAGTGATCTGTGACTGTAGACCTATGAGTGATGGGGAGGGAGCCTGAATGTCTGTCTCTATTGCTGTCTCTCTCTCACACACACACACACACACACACACACACACACACACACACACACACACACACACACACACTCACACATTAATTTTGCTAAACCTTCTACTAGTAAGCTGTTAATTATACACAGGAGCTGTACTACAGGATTACATGCCAGGCCATCATCACCTTCACTTCCATCCATGATAAGTTTTTTAATTCGTTTTTAGCATTAAATCTCTGTCTCATATGTCTTCTATGCCAACATGACACATGGAACATCTAGTTGGATGACATGAGATATGCTGTACGGGGAAAAATGAACATTATGTTAGAAGTGAGTTCAGGATGATGACCGGGTGTTTAACCACTATAGCTTGTCCGTAACTTAAATAACGTGCTGAATGGCAAATAAAATACAGGATTTTTCCAATGTCAGGTACAGGAACTTGAAATGAAACTCGGTGGTGGTTACAGGCATGGGTATGATGCGGCCGCACTGCTGATGAGTACAAATGAATACAAATGTAAATTATACTGTAAAGAAGATACGGATCACACCAGTGTTACACCATTTTGTTTTCTCAGTCAACTTTTACTCGTAACTGTCCGTCATGGATTTAGTCTTGATCTAATTGATATTATTTTTCTCAACTTTTAGTCATTGTCAGAATGTTAGGCTAATTAGGCTAATGCATGGATTGAAATTCAAAAGAAAAGGTCATGAATTTGTAGGCTGAGATATTACATTGTTGATAGATTTTTCTTAAGAAATTCTCTTAAAACAAAAACAACTTGCCTATTTTACTGATATACGAACTCAGACATTATTTTCAAATAGGCAGCTTATCTGAGAAATGACATTTGACCACTGCAGCAGACATTCACGTAAGCATGCAAGTGTCAAATTCTGGGCTTTTAACCCACATGCTCCACAAATCAAGTGATTTTAGAAAGAAACTAGATGCATTTTGAAACAGTTTAGTCCTCCCACATCTCGCTGAAGAACTGAAATTGTCACGATGGCTGGACATGGCGAGGAAGGAGGATGCATACGCACGACGTCACAAAACAGGGGTTTAATACATCACTGAAAGGACAAGGGAGAATCACCACACAATGATCCGACGGCGAACAGACACAACAGGGCAGCTTTATACACTCATATAATTGCACACAGGCGAATACGATCAGAGAACATTGCACAGGACCAACATGAAACTCCGGTCCAAACTCTGGACCCGGAGTCACCCCTGCCGGACCAGATCATGACAGAAATAAATCTTTAATCTTGTCTTAATCAAGGGGAAAAAATGGTTTTATGAAAGAATAACGGAAAGGAACCTTTTCATAATGCTTTCTCTTCATATAACTTGCACCGATTCACAAACAAAGTGAAGCTCCTAAGATTCTGGCCGCTCTTGTGCTTTGAATAGTTTGTCTATTGACTCAAAAACTATTATCATTTGCTACCAACTCTTGCACATACTGAATACACACTCACACACAAACACACACACACACACACACACAAAATGTACTCCTTCCACTCTCAGTGGTTGTGGCCATGTGCCAATAGCTTTAAGTCAATTCAACGCAAAGGTAATTTATGTTCAAATCTAGCGTGTTTGCTTTATATTGTGTCACTGCAGGGGGAATCTATTATTCAGATGCTTTTCATGTAAATTTTATATATTTGCAATTTACATGTGATTCCTTTTCATAATAAGCCGTGCACTTTGTAGAAAATGCAGTATTTTTAGAAAACGAGAAAAAAAGATATGTGCGGCTGCATGCTGCTAAATAAACACCCCCGATATTTTGGGCTGGCTGGCTGGCAGCTTCAATTTTGTAACGTCGACGCATCTTGTTTCTCTCAAACCGCGACTGTTTTGACATCGACTTTAATGAAATTATGAACGAGCAGGCTTCATGATGGTGATGGTGGAGCCACTAATTTGCCTAATTGTTTGCAGTTGTCTGAGCGGCCAAGGTCTGATCCCACTGAACAAAGATAAAGAGCGAATCCTACAAATCCTCAGCCTCTTTATTGCAGAACAGTGAGAATTTGAGACAAGAAGCGGCACTATCAGCATTGATAAAACAGTTTGAATTGGACACTCTGGATGGAAAGACAATTTAGACCCCAAAAAAAGGGAATTATGCCAGTAACACAACAACCACAGGGAGCACCACACCACTTTTTTGTTTTTGGGGGATATATTTTGTAAGTTTTGAAAGAACTGTTCACCATAATGCAGATGGGATTACTGGCGTAATTGGCACCGACTGCTCTACGTCCAGTCGTTCCAGTCCAGCAGCCAGTAAGTGTGAAATGCAATTTATCATTAACAGGCGCCATCCACTCTTCTTCATGCCCTTTGACCTGAGCAGCAGCTACATGAAACAGAAATTCCATTCAGAGGCTTCATTAACTGATCACTTGAGCTTGATTGGATGGTTTATTGTGCAATTAATAAAAGTGGAGTCTATGCGGTTTATGTTCATTTCTAATAAATCACAAATACCTAGTGTTCCAGTGGATATGGGAAGGCCTGGTGCATGCCGACTCTCGTCCGTGATTGGCAGCCGGCCGAACGACTAGGTGCAGATTAGAGCAGCGTCACGCAGCTGTCTGCTATCTGCACAGCCATCTACAGACAGACCGCGGCATGCTGGTCCACACACGGAGACAGAGGTTCAATCCTATCGCCAGGAGCCATCGGCCAATGGAGGAGGGACGCTGTGCGTGTTCACTGTCGGCTAATTGAGCGTGATGCACATTGTGCTGTACAGGTGGGCTTATACAACCACCTACACATGGTTATGCAAACAGACCCCCCTCCAATCCCCATCCACAGTGACATCTCTGTCTAGGATCAGGGCAGATATTGAAAGGTAGTAGACCACAGAGCAAAGACGCCAAAGCAAGCAGATCCTTGCGCTTTTTTTATTAGCATATTACTTCTAAAACACACGAGAAGAAAATGCAGGAGAGTCGGGGAGTGGGGGATCAGTAGTTAGATGATCCTGAGAAGTGTTGAGTCACGCCAGTAACCAGTAATCCCACCGCAGCTGGTAAACCGCAGTCCAGTTTGAAACTTTCACCACCAAGCTGGAACCCAATCACAACGGGTGGGCGGAGCCAGGAATTACCACTCATGCCAATAGCCCACATACACAGGGAGCAAAACAAAGACAATGACTCAGAGATGCGTCGGACATTAAAACATACACACACACACACACACACACACACACGTTTGATGTCAATAATTGAACAACGAGAGTTAAGAGTAACTGGAGTTAGTAATAATGACACTGGCTGTTCTAATGGCTAATAGTGAGACCACCAGCATTTAAAACCGCTCTGGACTCAGGTCCACCACAGGTCAGTCATTAATCTGCCATCGGAGTGAACAAAAAGGGAAAAGAAACTGTTGACAAAGGTTACACTGGAAAATAGTGCATGGAACCATCGTAACAGACATGTTGACTACAAGGCTTTGCTGCTTAAAGGCAGAGCGGGTGGGCACTGCTGTCTCCCCCAAAATCAGCCAAGGCTTTTAATGCCATGAGCACCAAGGCCTTCATTATTCTCTATTTTTACACAAACCGCTGGTGACCAACAATCCCCTGAGGGCCACAGATTGTAAAGGCAGCAGGCGGCCACGGCCGTCCACAACTGTCCTCATCCTACATTCCAGTCACACGGCTAAAGATAGCCGAGGCTGTGAGAAGCCCAGCCTCACCGTTTTGAAGCCGTCAAGTGCGTGTGAAGCCTGACTGACCCAAACGAAAGGTCATTAAATGACTTGTTATGAGCCGTTCACTAAACTTTTGTTCTCAAATATGTTTTTATTAGATTACAACCAAAAATTGCAAAATACACTCAAAATTATAATATAGAGAGTAAAAACCATAGTGATGACTTAATCCTTAGATACACTTTATATCTCCCCTCTTTCCCTTACTCAATACCCTACCCCACATAATAACCCCATATACCAGGTAAAGAAATAAAAAAAACAAAATATCTGAGAAATGTGAATGTGGGAGATGCAAACAGATCAGTAAACAGATTATTAAAATTTACAATGTGCCAATCTTGAAATATAGGATGAGATAAAGGTGGTTGAAAAGAGGGGTTTAATATAATAGGACTCAAAAGAGGGAAACCTGTAAAGCCAAAATGCTTTCTAATCTGCGCCCCCACACTCTCACTGTGTTCCAGACAACCGGATTATCAATTTATTTGAAGTGATAAATCCAAAGCAGTTTTTTCAGCTCCATGGACACCCAGTGTGGGCAATTATCTTTGTTATGGAAATAGCACCAGTATGTGATGGAATGTGCATTTCCAGCCCAATAGTAGTAATGGAAAGCAGGCAGTGCCGTGCCCCCAATTCTCCTAGATTTTTGAAATTGATATAGTTTACCTCTCCTTATATAAGATGATAAAATTTAGTGTATGAGTCAAAGAAGGATTTAGGGATTAAATTTGGTATTAATTGGAACAGAGTATTTTGGAAGCATGTTCATTTTAATTGAGTTAATTCTTTGCACCAAAGAAGTAGACATAACTGTGTAAATAACATTGTTTTATTATTAATAAAAAAAGTCTGCCTTGAGGAGACAATTATGCTTCCTTGTACCTGTTATACCTAGATAGGTGAATTGATTCTTTTCTGTTTTAAAGGGAAAGTTAGTCAGATGATGATGCTCCTCCATCCACAGGAAACAACACACTTTTATCCAAGTTTGATTTTTATTCATTTGTGTGATACATACATTTGTAGTCTGATCAAAATGGGTATCAAATGAATGAAGAATGTTGAAATAAGAGTAACAAAAAGCAGCTTGATCTTCAGACATAATTGACAGTAAAATATTTTCTAACCTGCATGGCGAAGTGTTGCCAAAATTTTAATAGCAACATTCAATAAAAAAATCTGTCTGTTGTACGGGCATTCAACTGGATCTTGACCTAAAGTTTTCCAAAAACACACCATTACCATCAGAAATTACATTATGTTTCTCAAAAGGAATGTTTTGGTCAATTAAAATGAACACTCTAATGCCTCTCAGCCAGTTCAGGGCAGACAGAGAGCATGCCATTCCATCACAGGGAAACCAGTCTCACCAGTCTGGAGTGTTATTACCCCTCAGATGCCACCATGAAAGTGGAGCATCACATCAGCTTCTTATTGAAACTGAAAGTGAAACTTGTGTTGTAATAACATACTTGTTATATGTTATAAAGCTATAAACCTTATGCCCCTCCAGCTTTTTGACAATTCCAAAAAGTCTTATATATAGCCTAACAATGTATAGTACCTTGTTAGAAAATTATAGCAAATTTTTTTTTGTGCCCAATGTGAAAGTTTTTTTTGTATAGCAAGGTAATGTTTTCATTTTCCAACATGGAACTATTTGTGTTAAAATTTAAATTGACGTTAATGAATTATTGTATTTAAATTATTCACTAACAGTATGCAATTTTTAAAACATGAAAAGCCTCATGTAATTAGAATACAAATTTCATGTGATGCTGATCCATTTTTTTGCATGGCAGTAACACACCAGGGTTCAGGCTGGGTCTGGACATAATAAACAGAAGAGTCTGAGTAGCCTGATCCTCCCTCCAATACAGGTACTGAATAACATATGTGGTCAATCTTTAAAGGCCCCGTTTACCTTAAATACGACTCATTTAATCTGGAGTTAAAGACGGTAGACACTACTGTTTCAGCATTAGAGAATCAGTAAATGGGCCAATCGCTGAGACCTCATTAAGACAAACAGTGCAGAGAGAATGAATGACCGACTCTCAGGCACCGCAGTCACGTCCCGTGCGGCTGTTAATGTCTGAGGACGCGACCTGCGGGACACTGTCACGCCAGGAGGTCAATCATTGATGAACAGCATGTCCTTGCATCTGTGTCACCTAATGAATTCAAACGCTTTAATAAACGTGAGTTCATTAAAGTGAGGCCTCACTTCTGTGTTTGTGGCTTGCAGCTGTAAAAATTCATATTTGCTGCAGTGCATTCAACACTTTATCATAAACCAGAACCTCCTCACCATCAAGGATAAGCCACTTCTACCTGGATGATATGCTACCAGTCACACCAAAAAATAGGGAAGTTTCCCTTTTTTAAATAAACTTAAGTGAATCACATTGATTTGACTTTTTTTGTCCCCCCACACAAGAATTTGACAACTAATGATGATATCTCACACCACTCAAAGGTTCGACTTTCATCTCCAGCCAAACGCAAAGAACGTTTAAGTGGAATGCTGTCCCGAATGACCCTCTCTGGCGTTTGTGCAGCGCTGCTCTGTCAGGCAGCATCAGCATCGGGCGGAGCTGAGGGGCGTCCTGGGACCCCCGTGGGCGTGCCTGATTTGCACACCTGTCACAGGGCACCGCTGGACTAACAACACTGGCGGCCAGATGCCCGCTGGCCTACAGGAAGCTCCCCCTCTTTCTCACAGCCCTCCAGACCCTGGTTGCACACGGATTTCGCTCGCTCACTTAGTCCCACTCAGGGTCGTGGTTGCCAGAGCCCACCCCAGGACACTAGGCGCAGGGGGGGGGGCAAAGGCTTACCATAGGAATTATTGTTATTGTTGTTGCTGGTATTACGTATTATTAAGGTAGTTGTGTCCTGATTTGAATATGCACAAAGATGGTTTTCCCAGATTCTTTGGAAATGTTTGTGACCTGAATCAGACGCAGAAGAGGAATGTATTTATTCTCCTACTGAAGCGTGTGAGGCCAAGCTGTTTTGTTTGTTCGGATTTTTGATGGATTTCTCATGTATGTTTAATGCTACAGCAGAGATTAGTTATTCTGGGATTCAGAGAAATGCGAAGTGTAATATATTTTTAATCGCAGCAGCTGTTTGGTCTCTTATTTTGAGTATTGTGCCTGACGAGGATTTAGATTCATTATGACAAATCAAATGCTCCACAATTAATTCACTACTACACCAACAGCCAGTATGTTTCTCAAAAACATTCAAAATTTTTTGTGCATAACTTACACATGGTGTATAATAAAATGTGTATGGGTTTTATGATAAAATAGATACAATTTTTTTATTGTAAAAAGCGCTGTGATGGCCGGCCTGGCAGCCATACCAGGAAAAAAAAAGGTGGCAAAGCAGCAATGTTGTCCTCTGTGCCCACCACAGCCAAACTGAATAGATTTAATTAGTTACTGCAAATCTGACTCAAAAATAGATTATTCTGTCAAACAATAATGCATGTATTCAGCAGAGGTGGAAAAAGTCAATCAAAGTGCACCAAGTTTCAAAATACCTACATACCTGTAATGCCTACAATTGCCATAGACTTTGTTTCAGTTTTACAGTTCTTAACCAAGAACTACAGTGTAAAATGGTGAATTGCACCATTTTACACTTGGTTAAGAACTGTATGTCCACATCTAATGTTCACATTTTAAATCATTCCAGGAGAAAGCAAATGTCACGACGGGGTGCACCTAGAGATGCACCTGGCACCAATCTGCATGACAGCAGGTCGGTTATAAAGGACTTTGTTGAGCAGCCCATCAAGGCTGCAACATTTTATGTGGACCGTGCAACCCAAGTGTGGCGTTGTTTTCAGCTCTGGCAATCGCCACACTCCTACGGGTCAGTTTATGTTCTCCCCTTTTTTTTCCCCCGTTTTCGTCCCTCGCGCCGTTTTTCATTTGTGTTTAAGTAAATTATTGTTTCCCAGTATGTCCCTCCTCTGAGCTTCCTTCCCCCGTCAGCTTGCGGACGTGACAGCAAATTTTCTTTTCCGTCTCCCTATACAAATTTTACTGTATTGCTTAAAGTGAACAAAATATTTGTGAAAGATACGAAAACACAAAATACACTGAGCAGACAAAAAAACAGCAACAAAAAACAGGCTAGAAAACCCACAAAATTATCTAATATCTGCGATCTTCAGGTTCAGCCACATGTTTTTCGTCAACGTCGCATCTGATGTCAACCAAGGCGATTCACCGGGGATTAAAATGCTTGGGTATGACAGATCCACCCATGGCAGTCTACAACTGCACTGTCCCTGCAGCCAGCATCCATGGCATCAAGAAGTGACATCTGGAACTGCTCTATGGGATCGATGAAAGGTGAAAAGGGTGGAAGGTCTTAGGTGGACGTCCATGTTGTGATCACTTGAGAGTGATGGAAAGCCACATTGTCCCAGGTGATAACAAAAGTCCTAATGTTGTCTGTCTCCTGATCCTGCTCTGGAACCATGTTGGTGAAGATTGAACAGTCTAACCTGACATCTATGAAGAACAATAGCATAATTCAAATGTGTGGAAAATTGTGTCATAATTGAATCAAGTTAACCCAACAAATCATTTTTTGAGTGTACTGTAACCTATTATGAGGACGTTACCTATATATATACTTATAGATTACAGTATGCTTACTGTAGAACTAGACATTGAACATACACTATATTACATGAGACATTATGTCACTGGAACTCCTTTTCATTGTTCCTTTGAAAGGGTACAGTGTAGAGCTGCTTCATCCGTACTCTGTGTTTGGACAATGCCCGAGTAATAGCTGTGCTGTTGATATTGTGTCCTTCACAGTTCTAGTTTGAATTTCATGCAATTTTATTTCATTATTGGCTATAACCATTTCTACCATAGCAAGCTCTTAGTCATTACTGAGGAGCTTTCCAGTTACCCCAGAGGGAGGAAAACCTTGCATGTTTTGGAGTGACGGAAAATTACAGTAAATATGTGCATTACTGTATGGTATGGACAAGGGGTAAATTTAGAGGAAGAGGATGAGGAGGTGAAGAAGCAGGAGGAAGAGGAGCAGGACGTAGCAAGCATCATAAGGACATTTCGAAATGTGAATCAGTTATTACTGTTACTTCATACCGAGTTTCGTAGTAGTACAATACTGTAATGAGAAACAAGATCTAACATGTTAAAACTGAAGCTGTTACTCTACAGAATTGCTAGACATCCAAAGTCGGGGTCCAAAGAAAGAATGTTCACTGAAGAACAAGAGACACATGTAGTCAATATGGTGATCACAAAAAATTCCATTAGACTATGGGAAATACAGCAGCGAATAATAGAGGGTGATACCACCTTCCAAAACACCTCCATTGTGAGCATCTCTGTATTATCTTATGTATTGGCATGCAACAGAATCAAGATGAAACAAATGTACAGTCCCTTTTGAAAGAAACAAAGCAGGTAAGCTTTTTACAGATCAACCACTCTTCACTGTACTCAAGGATATTGCATGCTATTGGCATGCAAGGATATTGACCAGGAATCATGTCAAGGAATCATGGAAACGCCACTCCAACAGATATTTTCCCTGATGCCTTGGACTAATAGACACTGCAGATGTTCATGAAAGTCTGTGGTCCCAGAGAGATTTTTTGGGATTTTTTTTTCTCTCTCTCTTTCAGTGAAATTGTATGTTTTCTTTCTGAGGAGTTTCCCATTCATACATCAGTGTGCACTTGGAACATTATGTGCTTATTAATATGATGGTTTGTGTTAATTGTTTGGTGCAAAAAAACATTTTTTACAAATACATTTTGAAAAGTTTAGCAAGGTTTATTAGCTTTTGAAAAATTTGGAAAAGCCATCAGAAAAAGGTCTTATTTGACTTTGTGCAGTGTTATTATTTGATGACTTGGTACCACAGCATACTTTCAGAGGCCTAGTGGAGTCCATGATCTACTCAATATTAGGCTAGCGGATCCATAATATTATGGCTTGTCTGTATACGAGAACTTTGAATTGCAGGTGTGGTACAGTGACAGCTGTATTCCAACAGAATCAGAATTACAGCGCAACAGACAGAGCAGTTCTGATTAGATGAGTTTAGATTAGATCCAGCTTCATTGTGCGGAGTACAGGTACAAAGCCAACGAAATCCCGTTAGCATATAATATGCAGACGTGTGGGACCTTGAGTGAGTTCTGTGATTCATCCATCACATGGTGCAGCTTTTATTCAAGGCCTGAAGACCACCCAGTACTACAGTTATTATGGAAATAAAGCAGTTGTTCAGGGCATTCAAGGGTGTGTCAGTGTTTGTGCACTTTAGCTGCTAAGTATCGTCAACAGAATGGTGTATGTGTGTGTGTGTGTGTGTGAGAGAGAGTGAGACAGAGAGAGAGAGAGAGAGAGAGAGAGAGAGAGAGAGAGAATATATGAGGCTTTTATCAGTGTGTACATTAATCCACTGAAGCATGGTGTTGTGAGGTGGGGGTCATGTGTGGGAGTGTGGGGTGGTGTCAGCAGGAGAACACAGGTGTCTGTAGGTGTGCGTTCCCTGCCCCACTGAATTCTGGGTTATAACAGCAACGCACCTGTGACCTCCTCCCTCAGCCCTAATGATCTCTAATCGCACGCTAATCAGCTGTGTTGCCCAGTGGCACAGCCTGGCACCTGCCCGCTGTCCCTAAACTGGGTGCTGTCAACCTCATGGCCTGTTCGTATGTCCATCCTCATTCTGTGTGCTTTGTGCAGTTTCATCGTAAGCTTAGGAATTATGCATTTTTTAAATTCATTTTTGTGGGCGGAAAATCACAATCACATATATAAAAGCATTTTTATATAAAATAATGTACCAATCAAAAAGAATCAATTTAGAAATGTATTAATCCACGAGAGGTCACTGAAGCTAATCTTCCCTTTTCCTATATCGTAAGATTTCTAAATAGAACGTGAGTCAGTGTGTCAGTAAGTCAAGTCTGATGAGAGGATTATGTGTCAGAATACTGCCATTTCACTGCTTGTTCATCTAAAATTTGCTGGCGGTAGTTACGGTAGTGAAAACAGCAGGAAAAATCATTGGCAGTCTGCAAAGGTCCTTGGAGTTGTGAGTTTTAGTGACTCCTCTGTGAAGAATGTGTTGCCTAAATGTTCTTTGCTCTGTGAGAAGAAGGCAATTTTCCAGCCCATACTGGACAATAAAGATGCATTCAATTGTACGGGACGCTATTCTGTTGCATGTGGATCAAATGCTAGGACTCCTACATGGCTTCACTATGACATGCATCTCAGACCTTCTCAGGTCTTCTCAGAGCCACATGGCCTGTATTGTAGAGCCCTCCATACATTGTGGTTGGATAATTACAAACAGACACAGTCATGTCAGACACGATGGATGCTATTCTACTGTGGGGTCTTGCTGGAGGGGAGCTCTAGATCAAGAAACCTATGGGCACTGGCAATCCCCTCCAAACCACCTCTTAATCCCTAACTGAGAATCACAGATTATTAATCAACTTTTCTGGAATGTGTTATCCTCTTTATGGGAAGACAACACATGAAAAGTCATCAACATCTATAACACTGTTTTATATTATTTTGAGTTGGAATTAATCTGCTTTATAGCCAGGCTTGTATTTACAGTAAAATGTTAAATATTGAGGTGCAATGTTACAGTAGCAACACCAAAATGAAATATAATTAGAAACCCGAATTATCCAGACAACTCTGTCGCCGGGCCACCCACACACTCGCTAATACAGTCACACACACCTGGGCCCGATCATCACATCAGCTGTAAATCTCGGTCTGCCTCAGTCGCGGTGGCTTCTTGGTTCTTCGTTGCTGAAATGTATACTCTGCCAATCGCTCAGGTTCTTCATGTTCTCCTTTAATCACATTTTATTCTGTGCGCTCTTCCTTGAATAACCTCCATAAACACATTTCTTTGCATTGAATGGAACCGTCTACCAAAGGCAAAAGCTGACAGAAACAGAAATGATGAATATTAAGGTGATTAAAATATTTTCTGGTAAAACTGCCAGCCAGGCTCCGGTGAGCATTTTAGCACTGGACTGGAGAGTGAAGCCATGTACTTCATAACCTGGTCCAAGTGTGGGAGGTTTCACTGTGTTGTGTTGATGAGAATGCCCATATCATGTTATCTTAATAACTACTGCGGCATGATAAGTAGATGCATGTCAGCCATTGTAAAAGCACAAATCGGTTCATTGGCCTCAGTGTCATTAAGGCATAGATGGTGGGTCAAGAGAATTTACGCTCTAGCTCGTCTTGCTTGATATAATGCTCACCAGACCAGAGCCACTGAACCTCACATAAGATATGTTCCAAAATTCCAAAAAGTGCAAGTTGTGTTTTTTCATTTGTGTGCAAGTTTTGTTTTCATCAACATGGCAACACACAGTCCAGCATAGAATGGAAACTAAAAAGGTATGTAAGTAAAAATGCAGCTGACAGTCAGCCTGATCCCAATCAATCAAAAATGCACTGATCAAGACCCTGATCTGATAGTTGACATCGATGGATGAGGGATTTGCCCTCGTGTTCACCTAACAGCCAACCGATGACTTATGAAGAAGTGGGTCATCTCTAGAACGTTTGTGGTGTTCTCAGCACTATCCACTAAAGATTATAAAAACTGTTTATGAACACAGTGTCATTTGGCACAGGGCTGAAACTGAATATTTATTGCAAACTGTGTGTCCAATCCACTAACTAAGAGGCTAATAACAGAATACGAGCTAGTTAAAGAACCCCCCCCCCCCCCCCACACACACACACACACACAGACAACTGAACATGTGGTATATATGGGGAGTTTTACAGGAACGTTCGTAGAGGCAATAAGGAGAACCAATCAGAAGATGAGGTGGTCAGTGTGCTCTTGAACCATTTTTAAAAGAATGTACATAATGAAAATTGAAATGTATCCATTCAAAAACATGAATGCACCTACTGTGAATTCTAGGGAACAAATCAAATTACTGCGTGGTTCGCTAATGAGGGTTCCTCAAACGATCTTCATTGTTTTATGTACTCCTCCCTGGATCAAGTTACACTTTTCCCCGTTTCCAGTAAACGCAGCTTAAGCATTTTTTTTTCATTCTGGTTTTTTTAAATATTTTTTTTTTTACCCCATATACAAATAAAACTGAATTTGGTTCCTGTGGCCACACCACTTCCATGCCTCTAGTCCTACAGCCCTGCAAAAAGACAACATGGCATTGTTCTAAAGATGGGGTGCTGTGTTCTTTATAAGCTATGGCATGAGGATGCAGAAACCGCAGCTTTGAAGCGCCAGTGTGGTTCCTCCCACTGAACACATGACACAGGAACAATAGTTCACTTTTCATCGGATGCACTTTATTTAAATGACAGCAATTTGAAAAATAAAATATTCAGACATACAAACAGAAGAGCCAACAATGCAAAATAACTTAATAGTTAATTATCACTTAGTGATAATGGCTATGAGTTTTGATTGACATTAAAGTAGCAGTCCAAGAGTGGTAATCCTGATTCACATTGTCGGTGAAAGATTATGAGCAACAGAAAGTAATGGCGGTGGCAAACCTGATCAGGTTTTTTATTATTATTATTATTATTATTATTTACTACGTCACAGGAGCATTGTGCTTAGTTGAGAGGCACTGAAAAGAAACATGAAATAAAGAAAAAAAAAATCTGTATCATCACCAGACATGGGAGCACCATACATGAATACAGTGTTTCACCACTGGATGACTAATGACAAAGGAGCGGGGGGCATGTGTCAGAGCCTGTGATAGCCTCCTAAAGCATCTAATCTTAGATCACCCATAGCAAAGAGCTATCATCTCCTGAAATCAAGGACATTCAGTCCAGCCCCCATGAGTTGTCCCATGATTCCAGACCACTGATGCCAGATTTGGCAGAGAGTGTGAGCCTGGGCGACTCACTTTAGGCACTACCAGAATCTGGTGACAGCAGCGATCAAACCTAATTAACTGCTTCCCCGCTGCAGCGTAAGCCGAGGTGATTGCAGCTCTGGACAAGGAGAGTGAGGAGATTCAGAGAAAACGAATGCTAAGGTAGAATAATTGGAACATGACCCGATCTGCCACTCATCAGCCCCCACCCCACGGTTCTTTTGTTTTCTACTTTAATGCATCTCCTCGCTAGCCCCATGCCACCCTGGGGTTAAACACCACCCTCTGATTCGCTGCTCCTCATCACGCAGGAGGAGTAATTTGCAGCAAGACGAGCAGATTCATCAGCGATACTTGTCTCTTGGGGCCTCTGTGGAAATGTGTGGGGTGTGGTTGGGACTAGACCTAGACCTCAGCACCACTGGATATATCACTGCCATTGAATCTCATTATGATTATATATACCACCTAAAAAATGATTTTCTAAGCACTTTGGGGTCTATAAATATTCACCCTCAAATGCCAAAAGGATGAGTTCTCCTAACATAACAGTCCAGTTGTCTCTGCAGTGATAAAGGGACACAGAGTTGACTTTCTAACCAATGGAAACACCAAGAAGTGTTTCGGTTGGCTGATGTGAGGGAAAGATATGCTTGGTTCGAATGCCAGACACTGATCTCATTCTCTTTCGGAAAGCAAGGTGGTATAAATTGTGCTATTTGCTTTGTTCAAACCTATGCTCCTGAAGCACTGACTGTCACAAAAGCGTTAAATATCATGGCAGTTTCAGTAGCTATTATGACCCAAGTGTTCAAAAATTGCAATAAACAAGGAAACATTTCCCAAATCTGGACCCGCTGCACAGTTTGCAAATAGGCTTTTGAGAAACACAAGAATGATACTTTTGCCAGATGGCGCTACACTACCAGTCAAAAGTTTAGACACAACTACTGAAGAGTGTTTAATGAATCAGATTCTTCAGTCACCTCTCTTTACCTTCATGACTGCTCATAACAATCATCATGAAGGAAAAGCGACTTCTAGACATAGGAACTCTTTCACGACTGTTGGAAACTTAAGGCGGTTTAGAGAAGCCAATAGTATGAAATGCTGCCATTTTTATCGGGTTACCAATATAAAAAATGGACAAAGACAGACCCATGAATGAGTAGGTGTGCTGAAACTTTGGACTGGCAGTGTACACGTGTGTGAAGAACTCCAGTGCCTGAAACTGTATTGTGTCTCTGTATTCCGTGTAGGACCCTTGGGAGATTTCTGTGTGAGTTGCTGGGTCCTCCCGTTTATGCCATTAGAAGCAGCTTTGGAGTTGAAGCTACACTGTTAAATGTAATACAGGGCTGATCAGTGTGTTGTTTCCTCGTGGTTTACATCTCAGAGGGTGCGTCTGGAGCCGGCCAGGCTTGGACTAAGGCTGACCGTTTTTTCTCCTGGCTCACGTACAGAACTAGGTCTTTCATAAAGACCATTGATATGTTGATGTTTCTTCTTTTTTTTAAAGAAGATTTTACTTTGCCTACCAGACAAAACATCATCACAGAACATAAACTGAACCTGAACGCCTCCTCCAAAGTTCATCAGCAGTTCTGTTATGGCAGCAGCTGGTGGCACAGCAGGTTTCCCCAAAGACAAAGGTGTACACAAACTTTGAGCGTCCAGTCACTTCTCTTCATCCGTTTTCAGGTGCCACACCTGCTCTCTCGCTTTGAAGTTTAGACTGTTGACAGAACAGTTTTACAACCTGCATGCCCTCTTCTTCCATGATGTCTCCTATCACCAGACCAGCTATCACAAGCAAAGTCACCATTGGACCAATGGAAGAAACTAAAAACAACAGCAACAACAGTAATGACATCAATAACACCAGCAATAACAATAATAAATGGATTAAAAGAGCAATAAATACAATGGAGGAGTGGAGTGCAGGGCGTGGCATGGTGCTGCTCAGCAGGGGTACAGGTGAGACAGTGAGCATGTGAAGAGCCTGGGGTGGGGGCGAGACTGGTCTCTCTCTCTCTCTCTCTCTCTCTCCAGTGTCCCTGTCATCCATCTCCGACCCCCCACCCCAGCTGTGTATTTAGAACCACTGTTCACATTTTACTCATAAACCAGACGTTCTTTTTAAGTGCAATAAAATTAGGTACAACAGAGAAAAAGCACGGAACAAGCACTTGACGACTCTGACGACAGCGACAGGAGATGGCGGGGGGGGGAGGAGGTACGGCTGGGGTGCTCCGTTAAGGCGTTAGCAGTGGATACGGTAGGTGGGGTTTGAATGGTTGCCACCCATGTTTCCAGTGGGTGGATGGACTCAGAGCTCCAGAAGCTCCAGCCACGGGCATCCCCACCCACGACACCACCCTCCCCAATTGGAACTGTGGACAGGATGGATAAAAGTACAGAAACAGTCCAGAAACGGTGTGTTGAATGAATAAGTGGAGCTCTGACAGGACCTCCTTCAGTATCTGAATAAGGGCATCATGCCAGACTTGGTGCTTCTCTCTCTTTTTCCTAACCTTGGTCGAGCTGAATTATTTCTATATGAGGTGGCAGTAAAGTGTAGGGCCGAACATCTCGCTCCTGTGCCTTGGAGGTCAGTCCATCTCCTCTCAGTCCGGATTGACTGTCTTATCTCTGATATTCAGCTGGGTCACGGGAACTGGGCGAGGAGTCGGACGGGCCCAGCGCGATCCTCTTCTCCTGGGCTTCCTCTTGGCTTAGGGCTGAGACCAGGGCGGAGGTGGCAGAGGCTGTTGCTCCTGGCTCAAACACCTCCTCCCGGGCATCCTCACCAGATTCCGCATCCTCAGAGCCGGAAAGCAGCTCCTCGTCACGATACTCAGCCACGTCCACCCCGCCAGCCTCGGCGCCCGGCTCCTTCATGCGCCCGTGGTGCTTGACGTGGTAGCGTTGGTTCTGGAAGAACTTGATAATGGTGTGTTTGGGCAGGTCCAGCTGGGCAGACAGCGTGTGGATGGCCTCCTGGTCAGGGTACAGCCCCACGTCCTGGATAAAGCTCTGCAGGATGCCCAGAGCCTCCAGGGAGATCTTGGTTCTAGAGCGTGGCTTTTTACTGCCGTTGCCAATGCTGGTTCCAGTTATGCCCTCATTGACTGCAGCACTAGGACCCGGGGGAATCTGAGATGCCTCCTCATGTCCTGGACAGGGCAAGGGGTCCTCACGCATGGGTGACTGGTCCATCAGTGGCTGGCAGGGCTGTCTTTGAAGTGCCTGATGAGAAAGAGGCAAGAACTGATGAGTCCAAGTCCAGCACCACCGCACAGAAAATGGCTGTTTACAGGGAATAACACTGATTTGCTGAGGTGGCCTGAGTCACCATGTCTCTGTTTGTCTGGTAAAAGTCCAACATTACTGCTGTGGTCAATGTGATTAGTTTATCTGTTTTCATTAGGGCAAAAGGGCAGGAGTGCTCGGGTCCAATGGCGATAATGCAGGAGGCAGCTAAACACCTCTAAATAATTCAACACATCTTTAATAAATTTCCCCATCTAGACCCATGTGATGAAATATAACACTGTTTAATTCCAGCTGTGTTTTGTAGATGATGACGCTGCATTTCAGTTTATCGCTATCTGACTGGCTTCAGCTCTGCGTTCCTGTGGGCTCTGAGTCTCATTTCAGTCCCACTGGCTTTACAACCTCATATCAGGATTTGAATCAGGAATCTCACGTTAAATGACATTTAATGGGAAGGAGTATATGCAAATGAGCTGTGGGTTCTGTTTTCATGTTAGCCCAAGCTCTAATGTCATTTTAATACAGTCATTGCACGTAATTTGAGATTTCATACTGGAGCACAGTTTAGTTTTTCTGTAAGTATAATTCTTCAGCTAAAACTACAGAGTGTGTGCAGTAGATGCATGGATAATCACAATTATTAATCTTATTTTCATTGCGGATCATTGTATGTAAATTCGAAACACTTGTAAATGACCTGGTGACCGAAAAACTTTTCTGAATACTCAAGCAGCATGTCTTGCACTCTAGACACACAAAATGGGGGAGGCGCCGAGGTGCATGCAAATGGTCCATGAGGTTTTACACCTACTCAAAGCATAAAAATTAGACCCTTTCCTCTAACGGAGTTTGACACGGCTGTACTAGTCACAGCAACATGTATATTAAGTTCTGTGAGGGCAGGGCTCACGGGTGTCGCTGTCGCCGCGGCAGCTGGAAGGTGCAGCGATCAGCGCGTGCGCCGCTGTCCCACTGACTTTACAACCGGGTGGGTCGTCCGCGTCTCCACAGAGGAATGCTGGGTTGTAAATCTGCGGTGCATTAAAATTAAAGGACCCACATAAAGATAATAGGCCTCAATAATAACAGGGTATTTAAAATAATGCAGAGTTCAGGCCAGGACATGAAATTGCACCAATTTTGAATGTGGGGGCTTTCATGGGTTGCCACTTTACAGGAAGGCTGTAGGTTCATTAGCTCTTTCTCTCTATCTACAAAGAGTCTAAATAACAGCGTAAAGACCAAGTTTATAATAAAACTGGCCATGTTAAAGTGCTTTCTTATTGGGACCCTCCCAAATAGGCACACATACTGCTGCAAGTGACACAAATATCTTAAACAGAAATGTACATTTATCCATCAAAGTGACAGTCGGTGATGAGGTGGAGTGATTGCTCTGCCGGCAGTGATGGGGCGCGGTCCAAGTGTTTCTGAGGGCATCCCACTTTTCTATCATTGAAGCCATAAAAATAATAAATTCTTCCCACATGCCCCCCACATGTCCCCTAGACACCAAACTCACACACTTTCATGGTCAGTGCACATGCTCGTGTTCTCCCTCTTTTCCCTTTTAATTCCAAACTGGGACCTGCTCTGCCACTTCATCGCATTAAGCAAAAAAATCATTTCGCTCTTTTTAGACACAAATTAGCCACATTATGGTGCAAAATTCTGGACTATGAAAAATTCAGCTGATCCTTAATGAGGTGGACTCTCCTGGGGAGACACCATTAACACACGGATAAATACGTAATGATGCCTGAGACTCTTCTGCTGTTTTTCTGCGTGACTTCAACTCCTGGCCTGCCACTGTGATTTCCTCTGTCATGCATTGGAAGTGTGTGTGTGTGTGTGTGTGTGTGTGAGGCAGTGAGAGCTATTACACACAGGAGCAATCCATATGTGCGTAGGCAAAATATAACATAATCCCAATATGTTCTGATTAACTTGCCTAGCTGAATTCACTACATTTTAACCAAAATACAAAATACATACAGGAAACAATTATATCGACATATATCAATATAACTAATGTGTTTTATGAACCATATTCAATTTGCAGACATGAAGGTTAAATTCATACCTGTGTTGCTGTGAATTTTTCGAACCTGTGCATTTATTTTATTTTAGCTAAGAAATCCAACATTTAGCATGCGTATTTAGATGTGTGTGTGTGTGTGTGTGTACAGGCTGCCTTCATAGAAAAAAGGAAAAAACAACCACTGGTTATTAATGGAAAAGTGAGCGGGTTACTGTATAGGCGGTGCCACCAGACTAACATACTGACTGCACACCCACTCACCCACAACAGCAGCTGCATAACACATGTTGTGTTTGTGTGTGTGTGTGTGTGTGTGTGTGTGTGTGTGTGTGTGTGGAATCAATTAGATTTGTTAACACAAATTATTCTGATAGCAGGTCTAGTCAAATGATACAGTGGTGCTTAAATTAAAGATGCCTCATAACAGTTACAACAATTTTCAAACATGGTGCAATAAGCTACGCACACTCACATCAGTGAAAGTAAAGTGACTGTCATTGTGAAGCACAGCACAGCACATGGTAACACTCTGAAATGTGTCCTCTGCTTTTAACCATCACCCTTGGTGAGCAGTGGGCAGCCATGACAGGCGCCAGGGAAGCAGTGTGTGTGGGGACGGTGCTTTACTCAGTGGCACCTCAGTGGTACCTTGGTGGCTCGGTATTCGAACCGGCAACTTTCCGATTACATGTCCACTTGCTTAATCGCACGGCCACCCCTGCCCCCTAGCAGCTATAGGTGTGGCAAGGTAGTCCCCAGACTAAGTAAGGGACTAAGGGACACACACTCATCTATTAGGACACAAACTCAGCCAGTACCTCCACAATAAGCTTTATGTTCCATTTCTCCATATCTCAGTCCTGCTTAGATAACATTTGAAGATCCAGGTCCTGGTGAGTGTTGCTCATATTCTCATATTTAATTTCTTTCACTTTTTTCTTTCACCACCCCTCTGTATGTGTGTGTATGCGTGTGTGTGTGTATGTGTGTGTTCCCTGTATCTTCCCATCATTATTAACATGAGGGCTGCAGCGGCCGTCAGACTGTCAGGCAGGGTGTGTCTTAATGGGGTATTTCCTTTCAGGCCCCACACATACTAACAAATGTGAGCTCACAAACACAAACACAGATGCACACACAGCCCTGACCTGGCATCATCAGACACACAAGCAGATTATGGATGGAGGGGGTCTGGGCGTATAACAAAAATAACAATATTTTTATTACTGTTATTTATGGTGCTTGGCCAGGCATAATGAATAACCCTGGGAATAGGAGAATGGATTCAGTATTAAGTGTGATGGTAAAAATGCTAATGTGTGTGTGTGCAGCCTGTTTAATGTATAAATGCATGTGGTGGTCCTCGGTGTGTATTTTTGAGGCTGTAATGACCTGGCTTTCCAACAGGAAAGTCCATTTAATCAGCCTAGTTGTGTGTGTGTGTGTGTGTGTGTGTGTGTAGGTGGGGGCTTTAGTGGCTGCAGTAGATGAGGACCCTGCCAAAGAATTTCCAACATCTAACAAAAGCTGTGCGCTGCAGGGCAATGGCTCTGTTTTAATACCTAAGCTCATTTTTACAGTCACTTGCCATCCTTATCGTCATGGTCATCCTTTTTTCTCTTTTTCACTCCATCACTGGAAATAAACTCATGTATAAAGCATATTTAGAGGAAGTAAAATTAGATTAAGGGAAAAAACTCAAATGGAAAGAATGACAGCCTCCCATTACATATTAATGTTTTTGATTTCTAAAAAGAGGCGTGCTGCGGTTTTATGCGGTTCTCATGACATAGCTTGAGTGTATTTTTTTTTATATTTATTAATGGCTACTGTGACAAACCTAAAAAAAAATTTTAGATCTAGTGATGCAATTGTTCCAAAGCCACATGCAGCAGGCAAATGCTGGTCACGTGATGTTGCGACCGTAATCGTGAGAAATGGTGAGATATTATAACACCCTGGAGTGCTCTCTGCCAATCCAAATGGCAGGTTAGTGCTGAATGTGGTATAGATGCATATATTGCAATTGTTGGGCAGTGGGGTGACTGGTGTCAGTTGGAATAAATTCATTTCTGAATGAGATTTTGGAGAACACTAATTCAAGGATGGGACTTTGTTGTCCATATAGTCTTGTTTATGTATGATGATGAGCACAACTGGGGTGGACTGACGCGAAACAATTTGACTGTATTATGCTCTATTCTATTATTTACTATTCTACCTAGCCAGTAATTGCTGTAAAAAGGATCTGGTTCTGCCTCTGGTTGGGGTTTGTCCTACCTGTGCATCAGCAGGCAGGTGCAGCACTGTGTGCAGCCGCTCGCTGTGGTGATGGCGCGACTCCTCTTCATAGACCAGGTCCCTATCCACCTGGGGCAGCATCAGGAAGCGCCGGATGGTGCAAAGGTTCTCCCAAAGGGTCCGGTTTTCCGGACTTGGATTCTCCTTCCAACGCAGCAGCTCACACAGCCAGCCCTGACAGACACATGGAGACACGTACGCATTGAAAAAACGTCTTCAGTAGTTATGAGACATTATTTTTATTATTTACCTAAACACATCTAGAAGAAAAGGATTTTACAAGTGATGGCTACTTTGAATCAGCAAGAGAATGTTGACATTCTCCAAGGGTGGTAGTAGCCTAGTGGGTAACACTCTCGCCTATGAACCAGAAGACCCAGGTTCAAGTCCCACTTACTACCATTGTGTCCCTGAGCAAGACACTTAACCCTAAATTGCTCCGGGGGGGACTGTCCCTGTAACTACTGATTGTAAGTCGCTCTGGATAAGGATAAGGGCATCTGATAAATGCTGTAAATGGAAATGGAAATGTAGAATAATGTCTTATATCCATTTAAATGAACACCAGCACGCCATCTGACTGCCAAGAATATATCCATATAATAAATCCATATAAATGGCCAGAATGACAAAAAGCTCAACATAGACCACAGACCAGTGTTCAGTAGAGCAGATGACAGATGACATTTTTAAATACTGAAACATAGACTGTGACTCCCAGCATCGCAACCAATAGAACAGCCCAGAGATGCAGGGTCATCGGGTGCAAAAAAAATACTACCTCTGAACAGCAGAGCTGCAAATTTAAGCTCTGTCTGCAGAAATGTTGATTACTCTCAATCATCAATTAACTGACTCAATTACATCAATGAACTAGTTGATTTAAAATATGAAAACAAGCATTAAATCTCTGTGTGAAATACACTTTGACATTTTAGGATTTCATGAAAAAGACAGTTTGACTCAGGATCAAAAACAATCTTTGTAGCCCTGCAAGTAAGTAATTTTTCATGATGTAAGCATCAAAAATATGTAAACAATTAAGTGATTAGTAAATTAGTTGGCAACCATTTTAATAATCATTTATAATCCATTAGATTGTTCTGTCGTTTTCCTCATCTACAATGAGAGCTGTAGACAGAAATAACTGAGTGTGTTTTTCAACCCTGACCTGGTCTGGTTCCACATGGTGAAAAACTTAATGCCGATCCAGAAACACAGAAACAACTTAAAAACCATTAATAGAGTGTTAATAAAGTGTTTTGAATGTACCATGTGTGCGTGGGCCATCACACACACACACACACACACACACACACTGAGTCCAGTGCTAAGAGACAATCAGAATAATTGATCATCTATGACAATTAACTACTTTCATCATATCCTTCTAGTCAGTTTGCAAGCAGGTCAATTCGGCCACTTAAACATTCTAAAATTCCCGAGCTTCCTCTCACTGTTACCCCTAAATGAGTATTTTACATAAGACCCCCGCAGCTCCTGGTCAGTTTCAAAGAACAGCACTATAAAATAAAAAAATAAAATAGTACAGAAGACTGCAGCTACAGTGTTTAAATTGCCAATGTGACAAAATAATTCATTCCAATTGAGAAACAATCCTAGTTCATATACTACTTGTAACAGAAGAAATCATTACATTTTTTTATAAGCAATTGTGTAAAAGTGCCATTATGATGCAGCAGGTTGTGCATCAGGTGACTGTCCCTTGCAGACAACCTGAACGTGCAGTGGGGAAGGAGGAGATGAAAGGATTCATAGCTACGTGGTAAACAATGGCAATATTCCACGCAGCAGAACATCACTGCTGAACAATGACTTAGATAAAAAGATAATGGAACTGTGTTACATGTTGGTGGTTGTTACCATGCCAAAGCGCAGCACCTTTTCATGCAGCCCAGCACATGTGCAATACAGAAATAAAAAAGGTTACAAATTTGGTAGCGTAGTGGATAACACGCTTGACTCTCAACCAGAGAGGTTTAAACCCCCCTAACCACCATCGTGTCCCCGATTAACACACTCAGGGAGAGTCGCCAGGGGGACTGTCCATATAAATGCAGTAAATGTAAATGTAAGAAGACTGGATATCTTTACAAATTAAAATTCCAGCACCAATGGCTAGCAGATTGACAGCAGATTTAAGTCCATGAGGAAGAGATGAAGACAGGGCAGAAAGAGGGTGGAGCGAAGGGATGACTTTGTGGAATTGTATTATTAATACATCAGTTCCATCAGTTTATCACGTCCTGGATCCATTACCTGACTTTTGTTGGCAGCCACTTTGGCAAAAAGGGCCTGGGATACTTTTGCCCTTTTCATCTCCATCTGAATCTCTTCATAGATGGCAGAGGAGATGTTCACCAGCATGTCCAGCTTCATGGGGAGCTCAGTGCTGGAACCAGCAGCCTTGGGCTAAGTAACAGGTAAGGAGTCAGAGGTCAAAAGCAGAGTTAGGGAAAACATCGATTGAAATATCATGTGAACATTAAGTCATTCATTCTTTACAGATTTGAGATTGTTTTCTAAATGACCCAGCATTTGAAGTTGATGCACATTTAGTAATCTTGCATTCCCCATCGGCACACACAGACACAACAACAATACAACACAAATGCCTGCCTACACACATCAGACAGGGGGGGTTATCTGCTTAGAGGATCCCGAATGCAGCGTAGTGTCATTTCTACATCAAAGATGTTCTTGGGTGATCATCAAGTAGCACAATGTCCGTGTGGCTCTCTTAGCACGTCTCCTCCACATTGGATGCCAGCGTTCCATAAAAATCCTGCAGAATTACTCAGCTAGATAAGCTTATCAGTGACTTCAACGTACAGGTGAAGAGCATATGGTACCTAACAAATAGACTATGAACTAGAGAGAAGAGAAGCTGGTGAATATAACAGGCACCTGAGACAGATGAAGGCCATAAATGGGATTCTCACCGAGTTCGAGATCTTGTTCTTGTTCTTCCAAATGGAGGCCCATGCATCAGGGTTGAGCTGCTCATCCATGCCTCGCTCCCATACTTTCTAATCAGGGAGACAGAGTTTGGACTTGGATTAGAATTCTGAACTCTTTTACAAAGCTATATGTGGTTCTATAAAGATCTGCAAGGTCTACTTGAAAAGGTATTTTGTATTCCATGACATCCCCTAATGCTTTGCCTTTTCTTCCCTACTTGGCTGCAATGATTATGATTATTTTTATGATTACACCCATAACCCATGAACACAGAATGAGGCAGCTTTGAAACGTAGATTCTTGGTCTGGAACGTTTAGAGAGTACGTTACAGGGCGGAAGGAACCACATCAAGCACCAAACCCGCAGGGATGATGGGAGTGTACCTGAGAGAGACGGGGACCCCCGCTGCCGGCGTTTGTTGTGGGTGGAAGGCCAACGGGAGGGTTCATGCTGCGTTCGCGCTCTTCCTGGTAAATGCGGTCACGCTCACTCTCAGGAAGGCTAAGAAAGTTCTGCATGGCTTTCAGATTCACCAGCAGCGACTGAGAGGCCGACCGAGGGTCTTCCTCCTTCCTTAAGATTTCTGAGAGCAGGCCCTAAAATAAACATTCAGAGAGAAAACCACGCACACACATCAACTCTCAATTCAGCTGCAGCCTCCGCCCACTGAGGTGGGCACCCTGTCAGCTCTAATGGGGCAGAATTCTGTCCCGCCGAGACACAAACCTCCAGGTGTGTGTCCTGCAGGGAATGTGTTGTGGGAGGGCACCCTGCTGGGCGTCAGTGATACTTTCTAGTATTACTCAAAAGTGGGAATTTCAACGCCCACATCTGACCTAACAGCATGGTAGAGTAGTGTAGCGTGGTAGCCTAGTCAGGAACTCACCCGCCATTGAAAGTCTCATTATCAAACCCCGCCTTACTACCATTGTGTCCCTGGACTGTCCCTGTAACTACTGACTGAAAGTCACGTGTGATAAATTCTGTAAATGAAAATAAAGCACAACTGGAGCGTATGTGGACTTCAGAGACTAATGGTTAAGATGTTTCTGACATGGCTTTTGGAAAATGTGAACCCCAGTATCTAAAATGGTCTTTACAGATGTTTATTGTGACCAGACTGGTCCACACTCTGTACCTGTGTGCGGTTGAAGGCCACCCGGGCAAACACAGCCTGTGAGACGCTAGCCCTCTTCAGCTCGTCACGGACCTGCTGGTAGATGTCCGACGAGACCTCAGCAGCAGAGGGGTTGGAGGTGGGGTTGGTGGATGTGCCCGCCTTGGCTGGGCGCGGTATGGGGGGGTGGTTGAGGAACTGTTGGTTGAGGGCCTGGGGGTGGGGATGGCCAAGGAGGTGGCTGACAGCCAGCTGCTGGTTGATGAGGTGAGCCATGGCCAACTGCTGGCGCACCAGCTGGGGACTGAGCTGGGGGGAGAGGATGCCTCCAGGTCCCAGCAGTGGTTGCAGGCCAGCAGGCGGAGGCGCGGGGGGCACTTGGGCTCGCAGAGGGGGGCTGTGGTGGATCTGGCCGCGAGGGGACAACTGCTGCTGCTGCTGGGATGGAGCAGAAGCTGAAGTGTCACTAGAGCCCCCTTTCACCAGAGCCACACTGCCAGCGAGTGGGCTGAGCTGAGCCAGGCCAGGCATGTGAGAGCGCTGTCCCATCACACAGAATTCAGCCAGGCTGTCCCTCTCCACTGTGGACAGAGGATCAGAGTCCAGTAACTCAATACTAGTGGCCAGGCTGGCAAGCCATGTAACCATTTTAATTACAAGCTGCATCTTGCACTCTGTATTTACCAGCTTGATACGATTCCAACTGGGACAGCACCACTAACTACACTAGATGACCAAAATCTCTTTAAGTGCTTAAAAAGATGAGACTTTTAGAGTAAATGATAAAATATAAAAGATCATAATATGCAGAGCATTACACACCTTTGATTTCTGAGTTTTCGTGTCCAGGCCACATCTTCTCCAAATAATCTCCTAAGAGAATGAAATATAGAATGGAAATGCGGAGCATCAGTTCTGTGCTTCACTTTGTCAAATTGTTAAAATATATATGCACACCTCACCTTTGACCTTCTTATGCTTCTTATACCAGCGGCCAAACTCTTGGCACTTGGCCGTGGAGACGTTGGTGTAGTACGAGCTGTTGACTATAGATGAGATCATGCTCTGGAAAGAGAGAAGAGAAGGATGCCATTAATGAGAAAAGACAAATAGTGAACACACACATACACTCATATCACATCACTGCATGGCTGTGGAAAGCCACCCAGGAGGAGCTGAGCCAGGGGAAATACACACACAGACACACTCGGTTGGAGACAAAAGGACACAGACCCAAGGGAGAGACAAAAAGCCACACACATATGCTTGCAATTGATATGGGGATCAACACCCACGCACACACAGACCCACTAAAACACCCACATAAATCTAACAGAATGCGCTCTCACATGAAAATGAGCATTCACCATATGGCATGGGTGAGTGACCACACACACACACACATACACACAATTTGAGACATTTAGGAAGCTTTGTAACTGTTGAGGTTCTTTAGAAATTCCTATGGATACAGGAAATAATGCAGTGTGTGTGCATGTGTTTATGTGTGTGTGATCCTCATGAATTGTAGTAAACAGTGGTAGGTCAGGAAGGGGCAGGGAACTCAGAGTAGGTTCCCCCCGTGATAGTGGCCTATTGTTGAATCATCATTGTTTACATAAAGACAGAAACACCTCTGTTCTCAGATCAGTTATTTTACACAGAGACAAATATCGAGGCTTCTGTAGTCAGTTTGCATGCTGTTCTCTAATCAGTTATTAGATTAGATTTAAATTTGTATGAATTATCAGATCAGTCATTTTGTAAAACAGAGGTGCAGCTGTACTGAGAATTTATTTATATGCAGACAGAATTTTTACTGTATTAAATTTGAATGGAACTGTTCTGAGATCAGTTTTATGTACACACAGTGGATGTTGGTGAGGACTTTTCTCAGGTCAGCTGGTCTACCTGAGAGAGAGGACACTCCTTGGCCAGAGTGCTCTGATTGGTCTCCTTCAGTAGCTCTTTCAGGGCGCTGCGCATGGTGGCGTGGTTCCACTGCTCCGAAGGAAGCTCCTCCAGCTTAGCGAAGCTGTCACCATAGAAACCAGATGTTCCCATAACACTTCCTTACAAACGTCCTGATCAATACAGCCTGTACTTGGCACACCTCCCATCGCCATGGAGACAAAGGTACACAAACAAAAGCACACCTCCCACCTGCAGGCACCTGTCTAGCCGCTCAGTGCTCAGCGAACAGATGTTCAGAATTAAACTGTATCCGTCATTTTTGTGAAACATGAAATTGACCATGTTTGTGACCTCTGACCTTTGCAGTTGGATGCGCAGCGTGACCATGTGGTAGACATCTAGCAGCATGTCGGCCACTGTGGCCTCGGGAGCATCAGTCAGGTAGTGGATGGGCAGTGGGTTCCAGCGGCCGACCTTGATGATACCTAAAAGAAAATAAAAGCAAATAAAGAATATGCATTCCATTCGAATTTAACCAAGATTATTTCTTTCCAGTAATATTAAAAAGAATATTCAAAAAAGACAAGTGTTTGCAGTGGTAATTGATGTCCCTGAAACTTTTCGTCCCTGGTCATAAAACAGACAGGAGGTAACAATGGTGCCAGTGATAAGACTCTTATCTATTAAACTCTTATCAGGGAGGGAAGAGACACTTGGCACACAGACACCTCCCCCCTCTCCTCTTCTGGGGCATCACTGGGCAAATTTACAGCCGTGGAGACGTGCTGAAGATCTGACCACGCGTCATCATCATTAATGGCCTGTCATAAAGCAGGGCTGTGCTGTCCAGGTAGGATCTGCACACGCCCCATGTCTGCAGGTGTTTGCTAATTTCATATCAAGTATGACATCTGGACTTGCGGGAATAAACAGATACGAACAAGAATTGTGGAGAGGAGGAAATAAAATGTATTTATTTTTTACTTCTTTCTGGAGAGAAAGAGCCCTACTTCATTTAACCAGGTGTGGTGCAGCATCCCATTTCCTCCCCTTTTCCTGCATTTCCATCCATTCATTCTCATTCGTAATATGCCTTGTTGCTGTGAGCACCACTATAAGAACAATGTTCAAGCTAGAAAAATAAAACATTTATGAATGGAATATCTGCATAAATGTACAGAGGCCCATTCTCAAGAAATTGAGTTACCATGACATGCTGTTTACTATACGTCTGGTAAAAAAGGACATATCTAACTGTGCCGTGCCTGACAGGTCCTGGAAAGTTGTCATGGATATAAACACAAATAACACACCACTAAAGCCCGGCAGCCCGAGCAGAGCGGAGTTCAGACTTAGTGTACAGCTGGTTGATTAGTGGTTCAGCTTCATTATTTATTAATCTCAAATGCAGCCCGCCGCCACTCGGCAGGCCGTGGTTAGAGAGCCCGGGCGTAAATGAGGGGTAAAAGTTAAAGGTCGCCGGCGCGAGAGCTTCCTCACCTTCGGCTGCACCTGCCGTGTGAATGCGGGCCCGGGCGAGGGACCTGGTATCACATCAAGTTCCTGTTGCTTTGTCAGGAACAGCGCAGGCCCATGAATCATGCATGAGCTGAGTTTGCTCCTGAATCCGCTCTATTTATTTCCAGATGTCACAAGCGTTGTTCAGATGCACTTAACATGTAAACTGGACCCTCTGCTCGCTACATTATTTACCGCGGCGCTTTCCAGAAGCCACACACATACCCGCACACAGACAGTCACATACAAACAAACGAATGAACAGGCATGAATGCACAGCCAATCGAACACTCACACTTCACTCTACACACTCTGGATAGGGACTTCAGCAGCACACAGCTTTTGCACTGATGAATTCTTTGTATGCCCCTCCCACATTTTTCGTTCTCTCACACTTATTTTCTTTCTTCTTGGTCACTTTTCATTTGTCTGCTTTAAACATTGTGTAGCTGTGTAATTTTGACTGAAACTGGCCAACAGACTTATGGGATTTGAGGTCAGGGTGACCGCTGCATTCAGGAGGGACCCCACAGCCCACCCACAAATGGGGGCAACTAGTAAACGAACCAACAAATGGCCACATTAAAATGCCTCTGGTGCAGCACGATGCAGCCACACCCATACAGAAACTCTGACCACTGACCAGTTCCCAGAACAGACCTACACTAGCTCTCCTCTCATCCGTTTTATGGCTGTGCAATGAGAATAAAGTCAAACATGCACACGCTCAAATCTGCACTTCTGGGCTGTTGAGTCATGATGAATTCAGGAGGCAAAACAATTGTGTATATATGTGTGTGTGTATAGTGTGTCACTCCACATTGCTGACCTGACTGAGTCGCATTTCGGGATTATTACTCTTGTGTCCCAAGACATAAATATTAGCACATTGCCCCATTTTTGGAAAAATTATCCCACTACCTCGTTTTAAATTATATTTAATGTAGACCGGCATAATTTGTAATTAGAATGTCCTGTAATGTCCTGTGTGTCTTCTTCTCTTTTCTTTTAAGAGCCAAACAGACTTACAGACTCTTGTGACATCAAAAGTTTTGAGAAATGAGGTAGACTTGTAATAAACAACTCAAAATGAGTTACTCTCATCCTCACTTTCCATGACCAGATCAGGAATGCACTACATGGAGTTAATGTAATATAATGTGCTTGCGTTGTAATAAACTCAACCTTTCTCATTGTTTGGTAAAATGAATTAGTTCATTCTATCCAGTGGAAAAATTTCCTGCACTTTTGGCAGACAATGAACATGTGGACCCCCACCCTAGCCCCAAACTGTGAACTTAAAGGTGAAACAGGACCATACAAATACATACACTCATCATCAGAATCATCCTTTTATCATTTGCCACATCAAAATACTCCAGAGAGTATATACTTAATGGGAGGATGACCTTGAATAACACCACTGTGCCAATCATATACCAAGAGACAGTGGCTGACACACAGTCTGACCTCTACCCTGACCTCAATGCTGTTCGGAACAACAGTGTGCTTTTCAAGTAAATGGTCCCCACCACTAACTGTCTCAAACCATAAAGTACCAGGTCTGTCCGTACTCTTCTATAAAAGCATGCAGCCCTTATAATTAAGATAAACAATATCTCCTAGTTAATTACCGGCCCGGCTAATTAAAGAAAGCAGTGGAGCTGAGGGAGAGGTTAAGTATACCACTGGAGAGAGTCGCACAGGACACAATTCAAACAGGGAGGAAAATAACCAGGACTCTGTGTAATTTTGGTCATGAACCGCAAACAAAAAATGTATAATTTAAGACAGAAATTATTCATTTAGCATAAATGCTTATTTTAAAAAGCATTCATTCTGTATGTGCATGCAGCGGAGAGGGTGCGCAGAAAGGTACCAAGCGTGCGTGTGCATGTTTCATGCTGTATACCCTTCAGACAAATGTTTAGTCTGATGCTCGGCCTGCTCAACAGTCTGTGTTGTGCTACTCTTTGTTTTAATGCTTAATTTGCTGTGTGACCAATCCCAAGTGAAATTCTGGATGGTATCTGTGTCGTGGCTTTTGTGCTTGGTGAGTGTGAAGTGTTGCACCCCTTCAGTCTTCAGAATGCCTGGGTTTCAATTGTTGGCTATGATTGGGCACCCTTGAATAATGAGCACTCAAAATGATTTAGTGCCCCACAGACCAGTACTTGGTCCCCTGCTATTCACAATGTGTTTGTTACCCCATGGTAATATTATGAACAAACGTAATGTTGAATTCCTCTTAAATGCAGACAAAACTCACATGACCCTGATGATTAAAATGAACAATAGTAGTAGTTAGTAGCTGGTACTGACACAACATCTGTCTCATTGAATACATATTGGTGCAAAGACGGTTCAAATAAACTACGGGTTGACAGATTTTTAGTGGTTACTCACCCTGGGCCTGTGCGGCGGAGCTGTGTGAGTATCCCAGGGCAAGCAATGCTGTCTCCACCAGCTGGTTGAAGAGAATATCCTTCCTCACTAGCACAAACTCTGCATGCTCTTCACGTCCCTCAATCTCAGAAACCAGCCCTCCATCTGCCTGTTCCACCACACAGAAAACTGGGATCATCAGACCTGGAAAAAACATGGGCACACAAGGTGAGACACACACATAGGACATAATGGAGTCGTTTCAAGGACGTTGAGAGACAAATAATATGGCCTTCATTTTGAGTTCTGTCCTTTGTTTAAGACTTCACGCCAACTAATATATATATATATATATATATATATATATATATATATATATATATTAGTCTTGTAATTAGTCATCTAATGAGGTATTTCTGGGTTATTTATGGATATATATATTTATACAATTATCCATAAATAATTGTTAAGACTAAAGATTGCTATAAAGTCCCAAAAAGGGTGGTAAAGATGCTCAGGCAATAACGGTAAACTTGTATGTGCTGAAAGGAGGCATCAAACTGAATTGTGGGCTTGTCACTTTGTGTGCCAGCCAATCAAATCCATTTATTTCCCAGCAAACGCCTTAGCCTGTTACAATCATGCAAATTACCTACTGCAAACGCAAACACCAGTCAATCAGTTGGGTTTATTGCATGTTAAGCATCCGTATGCTCCCTGCCTGACAGACACCTATGTGTGAGCATACAGTAAACAGATGCAGGGTTCATTTATTTTAATGTTTAAAATATTTCAAATTAATCGCTATGATTATCGCTAATCACTATTTCCTAAGTTAATTCACCATAATTTGTGCAAATAAATTTAGTTTTATAGCCAGGTTATAAATTAAACAATGCAAACAACTTCAGAAAATCCAATGAGGGCACAGCATAAAAACATGGGTTTGACACTTTTACTGAATGTATAGGGCATAGTATGGGATTAAAATATGATGTATGATTTTAGAGATTTGCTACAGTTTCAATAGCTAGTTAAAGGAGGTGCTCAAAGGTTGTGATAAACTCAGACAGCTCTATAAACACAAAAGTAATTGCAGTAATTCACAATCAGTGAATCAGTGAAAAAAAAAGTGTACTTTTGATATTAACAGTGGTGCTGCTTGATGGGCAATCAGACAGTTCCTATTTACACATGGATTACATTTTATAGGCCACCCTGTTCATGAACATCTTGTTCCATCTGATTGACACTGACTATGCAATTTCTCTTCTCTTATGGGTTTGTGTTCGCTGGATAATGTTGATCTGAGGTTGCATCTATATGTACATTTTACATAGTTTAACAGGCCCTTATCCAGAGCACCTTACAATAAATAGTTACAAGGACAGTCCCCCAGGAGACACTCAGGGTTACGTCTCTTGCTCAGGGAAACAATGGTATGAAGTGGGATTTGAACCTGTGACTCTGTGATCTTGTGGTTCATGAGATGATGTGTTACCCACTAGGCTACCACCACCCTAATTTCTGCATCAGTTGTGTGTTTCTTGAAGGGCAGTTGCAAGTATCCTATTCTACTTTACTTACCCATAGGCACTCTTCTGGCTAGCAATTAATTAGATCCCTACAACGAGGGACCGAGAGAAGAAAAGCACACACACACACACACACACACATTTCTATTTCCTCTCCATTAATCAACAAGCCCCCACTGGAACACTCTTATGGAGTGAGTTACACACTGCAGCCCCTTGCCAGTCCGACTAAGTCAATTTTCCCCAACAGGAAAATATAACTGTCAACACATAAATGTTCCCAGAAGCCCCAGCAGCCGTCTTTCTATCTTTCTCACTCCATCTCTGGATTAGACTGGGTCCAAATCTATCTGCCCTGTCTAAATATTTAACCAATTAACCATAAAAATATGCATTTGATGACCAGTGAAATAGAAGCATAAAATGCAAAATAACATAAAGCAGATTAATTTCTGAAAACTAAATTAATACAACAATTTTCTTCCTCATGAATGGATGTCCTCCCTCCTTGTAACCTCGTACTAATATAAAAAAAAATATTAGGAAATGTATTATTGCATTCTCATGAGTGTGTGCATGATTAATTCTAAAGCAGAAAATCCTTATAAACATATTATGTAATTTAGAAAATTACTGAACTGCTATTTCCTTCAAACTGTCAGCACCAAACATGTATTTATCGTAAAGGTGTTAACTTTATTATTACACTATAGAGGAACAACAGTAAAATATAAGAGTAAAACAAACATCCTGTCAACAGTTCAGACAATCAGTTAAAGCTAAAAGTAGACAAGGGTGGAGTAGGCCTGTGACAGAGCAGCCACTGGCTGATTCCAACGTACCAAGAGGACCAGTTGGTAATCTAGCAAAGCTGCAAGCAAGAATGTTAGAAGTGTCTGAGCAACCAAAGATCACCATCTTTATAATTGAATGCATTATATTTTAACTACAGGTGCAGACATGCTTCTCATACTGTTCTCAACACTACCCAGTGGTGACTGTTGGTAAATTTTTTCTGTTGTCTTTTACAGTACAGGCCAAAAGTTTGAACACACCTTCTCATTCAATGTGTTTTCTTTATTTTCATGACCATTTACATTGGTAGATTCTCACTGAAGGCATCAAAACTATGAATGAACACATGTGGAGTTTTGTACATATGTAAAAGTACTGTCATGGCAAATGCGCCTCCAGCCCACTAGAGGGCGCCTCACCAGCCTGGGAGACGACGACCCGGAAGAGGAAATGGAAGCGGGCGGTGGCAAGTATAAAAGTGAGGTAACCCCAAGGAGACACGCCCGCTCTTTGTATGAGTTGTATGAGTTTACTCGCCAGAGACGCTAGCTCTCTCACCCCCGACCCAAGATAATTGTACCTTCCTGAAATATGACCTTCACCTGTCCACGGCTTCGAGAATTGCCTGACCCCCTGGAAACCACGAAAGGAACCCCGACCGGAACTTCCTGGCTATAACCTCTACCTGCCCCTGACTTTGAACCTACCTGACCCATCAGTTAAGACGGGATTCCCTGCTCCCCTACCTTCCTGCCACCCAAGACCTACTCCCGTCCAGTCCAAGATCCCGGGCCATCCTGAAACCCGCCGTCTTCCGGTTCTCCTCTGCCCCGGTCCTTCCCAAAGATCCCGAAATGACTCCCCGCTGCGTTGCTGCGCGTCCATTGCTTCCTCATTCCTCGTGGGCCAGGCGCCCCCGGTCCTCCTGCCCCGCTCGCCCAGTGTCCTCTACCGGTACGACGGCTTATCCCCACGCCCAAAGTATGTCTGCAAGTACGTCATCGAATTCCCCCTGTGACAAGTACATAACCACAGTCACCGGACCTGAACCCAGTCGAGATGGTTTGGGGTGACCTGGACCGCAGAGTGAAGGCAAAGGGGCCAACAAGTGCTAAACACCTCTGGGAACTCCTTCAAGACTTTTGGAAAACCATTTCAAGTGACAACATAGTAATGAACACATGTAAATGGTCATGAAAATAAAGACAACACATTGAATGAGAAGGTGTGTCCAAACTTTTGGCCTGTACTGTGTATATATATATATATATACACACACACATATAATTGATACTTACTGTTAACTACATATGTATGTACGTACGTACAGCCACAGCCCATATCCTGCATTCTTTGCACATTTTTGTGCATGTACACAAAAATTAACGGAACAGATACAGATATGGATGCAATACCTATGTAATATTATAGGGGCAGTGTTGCGAGATATGCACTCAACAGATACAGGTATTCATTCATTTTTAAATGAAAAAGACTCCTGGTGGTAAGGAGTACACAGTACAGATTATGATGTACATATGGATGCAAGTACATCAGCACAAACGTTAACAATGCAACTGTGTATGGATATACATACATAGCTAACAGCAAGTATATTTCTGGCTTTAGTGAGCAATGGAACCTCAGTGGCAGCTAGGCGGTTTGAGATTTGAACCTGCAACCTTCCGAATAGGATTCCGCTCCCTTGCCTGCTAGGCCACCACTGCCCTAACAGAGTGCCTGGTGTAAGTTCCTGTGCTATTTTTTTACATTTTAGAAAATCTGTTTCTCTCTACCTTTTAAAAAAGCCAATAATAAGGTCTGTGAATGTTGTTAGCTGTATTTGTGTAAATTGTTATTCTATACCTTATTCGTCTAACAAACTTGTATCTTAACATGTATTATAATAAATCATAACATAATTATAATGAAACCTACTTAGTAATTAACTAATTAGTAATTAAGTAGTAGATTAATAGTAGTAGTTTATTTAGACCACAGGAAAAAATGTTAATCACTGATGCTTTAAATTTCTTTCACGGCTAAGAGCCCACTGGAAATAGAAAATCTGATGGTGATATCTGTAATAGAGAACACTGGAGTTCACAAACAAAAAATTGGACAAAATGAAAAACATGTTGAAATGATCAGTATTTAGGAGCATTCCAGCATCGCTCCAGAAGTCTCCTCCAGCTTTATTACACAATACAGGCTTCATTAAATATGAATTGTGTGAATGTCTCTGTACTGAAATCTGGATTGCAGGTAGACCTGTGCTGTGCTCTTAGTTAAATGGGATGGTACTTTAACATCGTTCAGATCTGGTGAATTGGATGTAATGACTCCTGGCAATGACAATTTTTCATGACGATGTCACAGCAACTCTTTAAATGTCATTGTGCCTTATAAAATACCACTCGGTCACAATGTCAAATGACCAGCAGCTTAGGAACAGCTACATCACAGATGAAGTTTTGTCGCAATCCTGACTTTTTGAGGTGCTCCGGATCCGCGCTCTATGTTCAGTGTGCTTCTTCCTACAGGTGTCTTCCTACAGGTGTCCTGTTTGTGTCCTGTCACAGGTCATTGTGTATTTTATTTTGTCCCCTGTACTGATGTGAGTTGTCACACTCCCATGTGTATTTTAAGTAAATCCCTGTCATTAGAAGTCATGCAATGGAATTTCTTTCTGGTCTGCACCGAGTCGTGATCATTTTACTTGTTCCATTTTTCCCTTTCTTATGAATGGTCAGTGAGACTCACGTACCTCCCAGTGGCCTCTGGGGTGCTCCGTTGTGCCGGCCCCGCGGCCCAGTAGGGCTCCCATTGAGCTCAACTCTCCCCATCTTTGCAGGTGGGAGTCCGCCGATGTCAGGGCTGCTGCCCCCTCTCCTCTCTGGACTCTCCCTCAGACAGGGGCTCTCGCCTCCTCGCTCCATCCCCCTCCACACCGCAGGGGGCACTGAGCCCAGAGAGAAGGGACCTACGGGGAGGCAGGGGACAGGGTGGGGTTACAAAACCGAAATGATTCTCTGAAACAGTCAGCAACCGAGCCACCGGGGAGGCATGTGGCGGTGCGTTTCTTGGTGCAGGTCCCAAGCCCGGGTAAATGGGGAGGGTTGCGTCAGGAAGGGCATCCGTCATAAAACGTTGTGTCTTTGTGTGGTTTGAACCAACGCGGAAGCTGGCGAAAGGACGCGATTTCATGATTTAATGATTTAAATGATTTTATGTTCAATAAACATCAGCTGACATCAGCAAATCCAAAAGGACGCAATGATGTTTTTTAGAAATGTTTTAGAAGCTACCTGCAAATAAGTCAGTCATTTCAGAGTCTGATAGCACAATGAAAATCTCTCAGATATTCAGTCTCTATTGACAATATAATCAATCATATCGTCACTTTGGCATCCTGAAGATTTGTTATGCTATAGATTAAACTTAAATACAATATAATGTAGGACAATAGCAGCACTAAACCCTAAAACCGATGTATGATGATACTATTGCCGATATATAATTTTTATGGTTCTGTAATTAATGAATGTAGTAAAAATGTTCCCTGCTTGCATGCAAATGATCAGGTCATATTTGGCATTTTTGTTATTATTTCTTTTAATGCTTAAATAACATATAATGGCTTTTGATACTGTCAGCAGAACAACATTACATGAAGCAGAATTGAATAGAATGGAATAGAATATTGGGCTGCAGGGCTGTGGACAACCTGCCATCGTATCCGTCCATCAGTAAACAGAGTTGACTGTTCCTGCGACGTATATGTGTGTAAGGGGATAACAAGGGGGAAAGGAAGTGGGCAGAACAAAGAAACATGGTCAAAATTAAATATCCTCATTTAGCTTTTAATGTGTGTGTGTGTGTGTGTGTGTGTGTGTGTTTTTGGTTCCTTTTATTTCCTGATTGTACATAAAAGCATTTTATTCATAATCCATCTCATTTAAATCTGGAAGTCCAGATCAATAATACTGGTAACAGTCAATGACAACAAACCTGTATGTTGGCATACAGACACCGCTGCTGAAATGCATACATTCATAAAAGCAGAAAACTGGAGAAATGACAAGGACAGAAGAAAGATGGGAGGCAACAGAGTGTAAATGAGGAAAAGTCAATACATTAAAATGTATTTCAAAAAGGAGCCATGACCACATTAATCATAATCAATACACAGATCTGTGGTGGGTAATATGAAGACAACTAATGAAATTAGAAACAGCGATTGTCTGCTCATTAATCCATTTAAAATGGAAGCCATTCCGTTTACAGAATAGTTGTCATCAGACGTGTTTAACCAGTTGTTATTTAGAAAAATTCTGTTTATTTAATTGTTGTATATTTATGATAATGCAAAAAATAATGTATATTCATTAAGAGTTGAAACAACAACAATAAAAAATAATGATCGTTGGTATTATTATTATTATTATTATTGCTGCCAGTCTGTGTGTATAGTGTAAGTGTGCGGTGTGTGTGTGTGTGTGTGTGTGTGTGTGTGTTCCAGCATGGTAATCGGCTGGGTTCATCTGTGCTCCGCAGGCCCGAGCCTGATTCCGCTGATCCCAATCAGTCAGCAGTCGGCATCTCAACCCCCATCTCTCCCACCGCCCTGTCCCCACACACACACACACACACACACACACACACACACTCCGATTACTCGTAGACAGATACAGAGCAGTACAAATAGACACACACGTACATACACACTTGGCGAGAGACCGAGTCCGAGTGGACAGAACCCACCGTCTGTCCTGGGTTCTACCAGCTCGGCTCAGTATTCCACACGCCACTGCCGCGCGGCGCCGTCACGTTGCGGCGTACGCCCGCGGCACGATCACAAGTAAACAAGGTGCCAGAACGTTTTCTCCTGCACACATCCAATTACTAGACATTACTAGACAGATACACAAAACCCAGAACGCAAAAACTGCACAGCTACAGGAAGCAAATACAAAATAAATCCAGAACGCGCACAGAACGTTACAAAAAGAATCTGACATTACAGCACCAAGGCCTACAAACAGGCTGACTTACAGTCTGAATTATATAAAGCTGGAATTAGTTTGGTTTTGAGATATTTATTTATTTTAAATGAATTTAAAATTTTCCTGTTTACTTCATCTCAGTGATCGTCATCTTCAACCCTGCAAGCGTTCCGCGGTACATACGGTTTCCATGAGCAAAACCATTACGGTGCTACAAATATCCAAACTCCACGGGAACTGAAAGCATATACCATATTTCATAGAGACGTAATGATAATGACAACAGGGTGTATCGCACATCTAAAACCGACTTGAATTAAAGAACACAATAGAAAAAAAAGACTTGACAACGGGGTGTATTGCACATTACATATTTCTCATCTAATTTACATCTATTTTCAGAACTGAACCAGCCTGGAAGCAGTGGAGCTTTTTAGTGATTAGACGTTCTATCTGGTGTGATAATAGGGAGGCGATAACAGGTAAGGGATGTAAAATCTTTCCTGAGATGGGAGTGTGAATGATTACAGGAGGTGAAAGGTCAACGGATCGCTTGCATGTTGGGATGTCGAGCTTAAAAACAGCAGCATCCTCATGAATAAAAAAGCACAGATTAGGTGGGGACTTCAGAGCTACAGAAAGTCGCATGTGCTCAGAGTCTGCTGACAGTCAGGGTGGGTGCAGCACTCGAATTAACCTGAAGATCTGAACAACCGTGAGCTTCCCACAGGTCGGAAGGAGTCACACACACACACACACACACACACACACACACACAAAGAAGTCCAGATCTTCATCACACACTTCACACACATTTTCTTGCCTGGCCGCCCTGCTGCTGCACACTTTTCCAGCCGTCATTCTCCACGTGGTGAAACATCTGAACTAGCTTCCGGGAGAAGAAGCATTTTACCAAAATCAACCCTGACAGAGCATTAGAACACACACATACACAGCAATTTATAGCATCCTGCATGGAGAATAATTTTAATAAAACACACACACACACACACAAATATGTGAGTGTGTGTCTCTTATACAACAGGAGAGATGCAACAGAAGCATCTGATCTGATATTTAAAGTTAGAGTTACAGCATAAACACACACACAAACACACACACACACACACACAGGCAAGATTGATTCTAACACTGTCCTATAGACCAAATATGTATTATTATGTTTTCAATTATTTTAATCAGTTACAGGAACGCCAAGCTCGGTTCTGCTTTGCTTGGTTCTGCTCTTCTCAGCAGAAGTAAATGTGAGCGGCAGAAGTTTAAATGAAAGTTCTTCTGACCCGTGAGACGCAGAACCACACGTAATAACGGAATAATGCGCCTTCTCCGCCATAAAATCATTTTTTTAAATAAACGTTTCCGGACCTGCAGGATCCCAACATGATAATAATTTAAGGCTGCCGTTTCGTACATTTCGTAATGAAAAACAAAACTTTAAAAGTGGGGTCGATCACAATTCTAAATGTAGAAAACGAACATCTGAAGAGCGTGTCGGGGGCTCAGTGGTCGAACTGATCATTTATTAGTTGAAATGAAGAGATTTGGAAAAAACGGCGCAAACAGGCACATTTTCTACAGAAAACACGACATTCGTGCAGCTCCTTCAGCCGCCACGGCGGCCTCCAACTTTCTCAACAAAGCTGAGAAATTGTCGCTGAAAGTATTCGTTTTTATGAATTGTGGTCACGCATGGTGAGGCATATAAAGCCTTGAATCACTGATCACAAATATGAAATAAATTTTGTTGCATGAAGACCGTTTAATCTCATAAACACACACAGAGATTATGGCGCGTTATTAGTCTTTTATGCTCATTTTTACTCGCTGCTTTAAATGTTTTTTAAAAAATACATTCTGATAAGAAATTTAAGAAACTTTTTCACAAAAATACGTCTGATTCACAAAAGTGAAATTAATTGCGATCTGTTTTTGTTGTTGTTATTAATATTATTATAAATGCCACTAATAACAAAAATACAAATAATAATATTAATAATCAGAAATTAGCTATTATTAATTGTACTGTTAATATCGATTTAATAGCAAGATTAAAAGTAATTATTTCAGTATTAGAAATGAACGCGTTATAAGTTATCGACGACATGTGTTCATGATGAAAGTATGACTGCTGCTCGCGCCAATGCGCGTGATTCTGCCTGATTGATTGATTGATTGATTGATTGGTCGGGTAGTACATAGTAAGTAGAGTGTGCGTGTAAATATCACACTTACTGCTTAAGGCGTGTCGGTACCTCGGCTGCCCATTGATCAGGAGTATCGGATCCAGGGCTGCGCCGGGCGGATCTCCTCTTCACGCGGGAGAGCGACGCGGCGGACGCGGGCGGCAGAGGGGGGTCAGCGCGGACCGCCGGGAAACCCGCCAGGAGAACGCGGCTGTCCGAACTCCCAGGGCTCACGGGCCGAACTTCGGCTTCCTGTCTCCGGCCGCACCGAGCAAGATCTGCGTCCCGCCCGATAAACGCCGCCCTACTGCACAGCCTTCACCGATCAGCGCGCCACCGGAGAGAGAGAGAGAGAGAGAGGGAGGGAGAGAGAGAGGGAGAGAGAGAGAGAGAGAGAGAGAGAGAGGGAGGGGCGTCAAAGGTCAATTCAATTCAATCCATCTCACTCCGACTTCCCTCTGTTCGCCGTTCCTCTCTGTGTTCTCCAAGTTCTGCATGTTCCCCCACTTCTCTCTGGGTTCTGTGGGCTGCATGTGTTATGAGTTTTTTGTCTGTCAGAATTTTCATGGGTTCTTTGCGTCCTCTGCATTCTTTAGGTTCTGTGTTCTTCGAGTTCTCTGGATTCTGTGTGTTCTCTGTGCTTGCTGAGTTGTTCCTGTGTAGTGGGTGGTGCTGCATGGTTCTGTGACTCTGTGCTGGGTGGTGCTGTGTGGTTCTGCTGCTGTGCAATGACTGGTGCTGCATGGTTACGCTGCTCTGCTCTGGGTGGTGTTGGGTGCTTCTGATGTTCTGTACTGGGTGGTGCTGTGAGGTTCTGCTGCTCTCTACTGGGTTCTGCTGTGTGTTCTCTTTCTTTTCTGGATCCTCTGCATTTTCAAGGTTCTGTTCCCTTTGCTTGCTGAATTCTGCTTGTTTTTTGAGGTCTCAATGTTCTGTGTGTTCTCTGAACTTTCTAGATTCTGCATGTTCTTGGAGATCTATGTGTCCCCTGTGGTCTCTGGGTTTGATACGTTCTCTACATTCTGTCACCTTTCCATTAGGTACCACTATAAAGTGTAGAAAATTAGCCTGCTTGTCCTCATGCTTTGGTGGTGCTGCATGGTTCTGCTGCTCTGTACTGGATGATGCAGTGCAGTTCTGTTGCTCTCTACTGGGTGCTGCTGGTTCTGCTGCCGTGTACTGGTTTGTGATGACCGGTTCTGTAGCTGTCTTATGAGTGGCGTGGTGTCATTTGGCTGCTCTACTCTGGGTTGTGCTGTGTACAGACGTTCTGCTGCTCTTTACTGTGTGCTTCTGATTCTGCTGTTCTGCGCTAGGTTACGCTATGCGGTTCTGCGTACTGGGTGGGTTTGGTTCTGCTGGATGATGCAGTGCAATTCTATCCCTTCGTATGGATGGTGCTGGTTCTGCTTCTGTTTACTGGTGCTGCTTTGTTTTATGGGTTGTGTCATTTGGCTGCTCTGGGTGGTGCCATGTGGTTCTGATGCTCTGTTTTGGATGGTGCTGTGTGGTTCCACGGCTCTGTACTGGGTGGTGTTGTGTGTTGTTATGCTGCTGTGTTCTGGGAGGTGTTGTGTGGTTCTGTGACTCTGTTCTTGGTGGTGCTGTGCAGTTCTACTTCTCTGTTTTGGGTGGTGTTGTCTGGTTTTACTGCTCTGTTCTGGGTGTTATTGTGTGGTTCTGTGGCTCTGTTCTTGGTGGTGATGTGTGGTTCTGTTAGTCTTTTCTGTGTCTATTTTGGGTGGTGTTGTGTAGTAGTGGTCTGTTCTGGGTGGTGCTGTGTGGTTCTGTTCTTCTTTTCTGTTTGGTGTTCTGTGGTTCTGCTGCTCCATTTTGGATGGTGTTGTGTGGTTCTTATCTTCTTTTCTGGATTGTGTTGTATGGTTCTGTGGCACTGTTCTGGGTGGTGCTGTGTGGTTCTGTTCTTCTTTTCTGTTTGGTGTTCTGTGGTTCTTGTGCTTCATTTTGGATGGTGTTGTGTGGTTCTTATCTTCTTTCCTGGATTGTGTTGTATGGTTCTGTGGCACTGTTCTGGGTGGTGTTGTGTGGTTCTGTTCTTCTTTTCTGGGTAGTGTTCTGTGGTTGTGTGACACTGTTCTGGGTGGTTTTGTGTGGTTCTACTGCTTTGATTTAAATGTTGTTATGTGATTCAAGTCTTTTCTGGGTAGTGTTCTGTGGTTCTACCACTCTGTTTTGGGAGGTGTTGTGTGGTTCTGTTCTTTTCTGGCTGGCATTCTGTGGTTCTGCAGTTCTGTTTGGGGGGGTGTTTTGTGGTTCTACTGCTCTGTTTTGATTGGTGCTGTGTGGTTCTGTTCTTTTCTGGGTGGCGTTCTGTGGTTCTGCAGCTCTGTTCGGGAGTGTTTTGTGGTTCTACTGCACTGTTTTGATTGGTGCTGTGTGGTTCTGTTCTTTTCTGGGTGGCGTTCTATGGTTCTGCAGCTTAGTTCTGGGTGGTGTTTTGTGGTTCTATTGCTGCCAGTTTTGGTTGGTGCTGTGTGGTTCTATTGCTCCCAGTTTTGGTTGGTGCTGTGTGGTTCTATTGCTCCCAGTTTTGGTTGGTGCTGTGTGGTTCTGTTCTTTTCTTGCTGGCGTGCTGTGGTTCTGCAGCTCTGTTCTGGGTGGTGTTTTTTGTGGTTCTATTGCTCCCAGTTTTGGTTGGTGCTGTGTGGTTCTATTGCTCCCAGTTTTGGTAGGTGCTGTGTGGTTCTATTGCTCCCAGTTTTGGTTGGTGCTGTGTGGTTCTGTTCTTTTCTTGCTGGCGTGCTGTGGTTCTGCAGCTCTGTTCTGGGTGGTGTTTTTTGTGGTTCTATTGCTCCCAGTTTTGGTTGGTGCTGTGTGGTTCTATTGCTCCCAGTTTTGGTTGGTGCTGTGTGGTTCTATTGCTCCCAGTTTTGGTAGGTGCTGTGTGGTTCTATTGCTCCCAGTTTTGGTAGGTGCTGTGTGGTTCTATTGCTCCCAGTTTTGGTTGGTGCTGTGTGGTTCTGTTCTTTTCTTGCTGGTGTGCTGTGGTTCTGCAGCTCTGTTCTGGGTGATGTTTTGTGGTTCTATTGCTCCCAGTTTTGGTTGGTGCTGTGTGGTTCTATTGCTCCCAGTTTTGGTTGGTGCTGTGTGGTTCTGTTCTTTTCTTGCTGGCGTGCTGTGGTTCTGCAGCTCTGTTCTGGGTGGTGTTTTGTGGTTCTATTGCTCCCAGTTTTGGTAGGTGCTGTGTGGTTCTATTGCTCCCAGTTTTGGTAGGTGCTGTGTGGTTCTATTGCTCCCAGTTTTGGTTGGTGCTGTGTGGTTCTGTTCTTTTCTTGCTGGTGTGCTGTGGTTCTGCAGCTCTGTTCTGGGTGGTGTTTTGTGGTTCTATTGCTCCCAGTTTTGGTTGGTGCTGTGTGGTTCTGTTCTTTTCTTGCTGGCGTGCTGTGGTTCTGCAGCTCTGTTCTGGGTGGTGTTTTGTGGTTCTATTGCTCCCAGTTTTGGTAGGTGCTGTGTGGTTCTATTGCTCCCAGTTTTGGTAGGTGCTGTGTGGTTCTGTTCTTTTCTTGCTGGTGTGCTGTGGTTCTGCAGCTCTGTTCTGGGTGGTGTTTTGTGGTTCTATTGCTCCCAGTTTTGGTTGGTGCTGTGTGGTTCTGTTCTTTTCTGGGTGGGGTTTTAGTTGATACTGATGAGGATATTATGAGTAATAATGCCTGTTGGCTGTGTTTTTTAAATAGTCAATAATATTTAGTATTTTTTCTGATTTCTGATTATCTGTGAGCATGCAGTTCATGTTAATGAATGATGAAGAGGTCAGAGGTCAGGCACGCATTCCCACATTTATTAGATGTGAATCATGAACAGACGGACGGATTCAGAATGGAAACAGTTCCTACACCATCTCACCGCTTCAGACAAGTGGCTGACCTCTGACCTCTACCCCGACCGCCACACGAACCACGGATGAACGTCAGACAGTTTTGAGCATGAGTCGACAGCACAGATTCGACAGTCAATTATTTAGAATCGATTTGAAATCATCTTATCTTTCGCTGATTACTGTTGTGCATTATATGTAAAAAGTGTCACCAGGGTCCCATTGCCATTATTGTATATTTATTCTGATCATCTGGGCGATGATGAAGATGATGATGAAGTTATTGACATTGTCAGCAGATCCAGATTATCTTTTCAAGATTCAATAATATTAATAAGATAAAATTATGAAAATAAAAACAATAATAATAAAAACAGCTGTAATTCAATCCACAATGACAAAAAAACATTTGAACCATTTAAAAAACGGATCCTGACGTTATAGTTAATAACAACAACAATATTTATTATTTCTAGATTTAATATTTTCATTGTTGTTGTTATTTCTGGCTCTTTTTTATTAATATGTGATTTGTGTTTCTGTGCTTTGGCATTGCTTTGAGATCTATCGTGGATCAGAAACGTCTCTGGGGTTTTTTTGCATTTTCGCAGGACACGATTCTTTCGTTTTTCAGTGCTGTACAGTGCTGCTGTGGGCCGGATTTTAGTGTGTGTGTGTGTGTGTGTGAGAGAGAGAAAGAGAGAGAGAGAGATTGGAAATAAAATGATGAGACATCAGTGTTGCCGGGACAGCGCGCACTGTTGGTCTCTCACTTCTTGAATGTGATCTGAGGTGAATCAGAATCTCGATTATTCGCCAAGTAAACGCGATTCTGATTCTGATTCTGATTCACCTCAGATCATCTCCGTTTTTGTCGTTGGATCTCAGGCCTGGATCAGGCGCACAATCACATTCACCCAAGAAAAAAACAACAGTAAATCATAAAAGTAAAACTGTCTCGATTTCAGCTCTATTTATAATGCATTTTATTGTTTTTTTTTTTTGTTTTTTTTACATTTTTCACATCAGATGCCCTTATCCAGAGCCACTTACAGTCAGTAGTGACAAGGACAGTCCCCCCTGGAGACACTGCTCAGGGACACTTCTGTTTTACCGATGGAACGTTTAAATTGTCGTTTTCTAGACGCCGCTTCAGACAGAAAACAGCGCAGCCGGCAGGATTTCCGAGGAATATAACAGGCGCAACGACACGAAATGTAAATTACGGACCGCGGGAAAAAGAATTCTGCTGATCGATCGTGGATCGGAGGACGAGAAGGAGGGAGGGATGGAGGGATGGAGGGATGGAGATGTTCCATTCAGAAAAGCAGCAATTAGGCCTGAAATATGTTTTATTTGGCGGATTAAAAAAAGAAGAAGAAAGGATTCGTTTTATTTGGCGCGACCTCTAATAAATCGGTATTTTTACTGCAGAAACTGGGAATTGTAAAATATAGGAAAATACTGGAAGTCGCTTTGTGTTTCGTAGTTTTAAATTAATAAAGAATCGTCTGTTGGTTTTTCCCGATTCGTATCATTTTTTTTATTTCTGAGCTGCTTATAATTCGACAGTATTTTTATCATCAGTATTGCTGATTTTAAAAAAAATTATCACGTGTCGCTCAAATCAAATTAGATACTTGATGATTCGTTTGTGTTTTATTAAACATTGGTGCTGCTACCTCACGCTCACAATTCATAAAATGATGTTCAGAATTGCAGCAGACAAAACGGGAGCCACATTCTGTCACTTCCTCCGTGGTCCGCCGTGTCCTCTGTTGTCACCTGTTGAACCTGAGACCCTGAGACAGATCACAATTCTCCTTCTAAACGGATCCAGTTCCACAGCAGCGCATATTCAGCCTGCAGCTACCTTTACGTCATAATACTAACAATAATTATTTATAATAATAACCATTATTGTTGTTGTTATTATTATTATTATTTTTATATTATTATTATAATCTCCATACGTGGAAAATATCGTAGTTTAAATATTAGTAGAATCAATCGTAATAGAAGTTATAATAATACATTGAAATATAATAATATGTATCCTGACATAGATAAAAAATATTAATGTTGTCGCTATGCATTTATGGTTGGCTTATAATTGTACTATTGTTTTTTTTACGATGAATTAATAAAAAAATCCTTTGTTAAATATTTTTCTGTCCTTGTCTAATGACGTCAACTCGCGGAATAATGACGAGCGTATAAGCGCGTTTATTATTTTCACAAATTAGCACCGAAACAAGAGGCGGTCGTGGCTTCAATCACTTTTAATTAAATGTGAAGGAGACGAACTCGGAACGAAAGTTCCCCAAGCAGAACATTTCTATTTAACTTCTCCACATCTGGAGGAATATTCATAATATTAATGTCCCTTGAATTCCTGTGAACTGAAGCGGATTCTGGATGGTTTTTAGCTATCAGACATATTAAGTTTCATCTGACTTTTAAACGAGACTCTAATAGCGCGCGGGTGGTTAATCGGGGTCATGACCCCCGTCACGTGACGCGAGTAGGGGGTTTTCACGCATCGCCCTTCTCGCCACTTAACACCTCGCGACCGCTTCCAGAAACCACGCGCTCATCACCATCACCATCATCATCATCATCGTCACCATCATGCCCGTGGCTTCATCCTCGTCACGTGTCCTCGGCGGCAGGCCGCGCGCACGGCGTCTGCTCAGCGTCATGGCGGCGGGCTATTTGACAGCTGGAATGATCTTCATGAGGCTGTATGAGTTACCGCTGCGTGTCACGTAAACAGAGTCAGGAGGAGGAAGAGGAGGAGGAGGAAGAGCTTTATATTCTATACAACATAGAAGCTGTTTACATCCTGCATTATATAAAACCTGTATTGAGTTTAGCTTCGATGCAGATCATAGGCATGTTTTGTACATGCCTATTTTTCATGTTAAATATGTAAGGATATTTGCATATAATGGATTTGCATGTGTTTAGTGTTGGAAAATGCACAATTTTCAGAGAAAAAAAGAACATGAAACGGGGTTGTATTAAAAGCAAAGGACACGGCAAAGTCTGATAAATTCATGTAGTCGAACTCACATCTGCTGATGCACTAGATACTGAACTAGTGTGAACTTGGCAGGTTTTATTGCTTCCGTAATCAATGCAACAGTTTTCTAATAACCAACGAGGCTTTTAAAGTGACAGACGTGGGTTAACAAACGCAACTTTCCCTTCATCCTCAGATCTAATAGTTGCAGGTAAAGTTCTGCAGACTCTTCCAGCAACCAGAGTCACTTACAACATCAACAATGTCTGGACTGGAGTTTTCACCAAGTTGATGTTTTTTTAATGACCTGAACTATAGTTTCCCATCATTCTCAGTTTTTTTAATGGTAATCTAAACATATGTGTGTGTATGTGCAGTAGGTTAATGTATATGACGGTGTCATCAGGGACCAGGGACACCCAGCAGTCACCCAGCGGTTCTCCTGGTAGACGACACGGCACCGCTGCTGCATGAGCTGGTAAAAGTTTTCGCCACCGAGCCGCCAAACTTTTCAATTCATAAATCTCTACCCAGTATGATTTTTTATTTATATATATATATATATATATATATATATATATATATATATATATATATATATATATATATATATATATATATATATATATATATATTAAAAAAAAAAAAAAAAATACATACATGGTCTACAACCATGACAGATGCACAATGCTGTTTAACACTCCCATCTCATGACCTTTACATTTCAAAACCTTTTTGGTCTTGTGCTTTCATACATGTGGTGTTGCACTCGGTTGTATTTTGTAGTGTCTCCATCTAGTGGATGAAAGGATCCGCACAGCCAAGCCTCAACCCTCTGGCTGAGTTCGAATTCTTCATCTAAAGCCTGCAGAACCAGAGCCGTGGTGCTGGAGACCAAGCAGTAACCGGCAAGGAAGAGCTACTGATAAAAATAAATAAATAAACTCTCGCAATATATATAGATTTTTGGGGTTTTGAGTTCTCTGGGTTTCTAATTCTCCCCAAGCCGAGGAACGTTAATAGACAATCAGTCTAAACACACATGAAACTGCAGTTAAGATGTTATCAGCAGTGACAAGAGGGGCTCCTGCCTCGGGCCTGATGGGCCGGGACTCCTACTAAACGTCTAACCTGGTGAAGGAGGCCGTCGCTCTCAAGGCCCCTCAGAGTGACGCTTTCGGTTTACATTTCAGCTCAAGTTCGGAACACACACATTAAGAATCAGACGGGAGCGCGGCGCACGCTCGTTCTGCGTCTGCGGGACCCGCGCAGCAGATCGGAGAAGACAAGGGCGAGCAGGTTTCAGGTTCCCCCCGGCGATGGTTCATAAAGCAACAAAAATACAGAAACGCCATCGTTTCTCAACGTTTTCCATGGCTGTTAAAAAAAAACGTTCACGGCCGTTGTTGATTTGATTGTTGCCTGTGTTACGGGCGGGGGGGGTGACTTTGAGGCTGACTCTGTTGATAAAGAGGTCAGAGGTCATGGTAAGGCTGTGATGCCGTGTTTGCTTTTGCTATGTTGCCCTTGGACAGGTTAACACAGCAGCCTGCTTGTCGGTGGTTTTGGAGGAGAGGTGGGGGGTGGGGGGTTCCGGCACCCACCCCAACCAAACCCTACCTCGCCCACCACTGCTGCCCCCTACAGGACATTGTGTCTACAGACGAGGGATTTTTGCAGAATCAAACATAAAATCAAACATAAAAAGCATCCGCTTCATAATCATTATTTGTACAGTCAGCAGCTTGAAACTGGGTTTCCGTGGCATCTGTCTTTCACGTTCACCTTCCCTTCAGAATCATGCGCAGTAATGCGAACAAGGAAAAAACGGCCTGAAATCTAAGCATAAGTGTTTGGGAATATTTTAAAGCTTTTATGTATGATGCTCCGGATAAATGCTGTAAATGTAAATGTAATGTGACTTCCGTTAATCGCTCGAAGACCCTCTCTGCCGAGTTCCCTGGTGATAAACCCATAGGTGCTGAGTCCAAATGGCAGCAGCAGGAGACCGAAAGAGGCACGTTTACATACATTTGTGTGTAATTGAAGAGTACAGACAGGCCAGTTACTCGAGACGTCTGCTGGCTCCCGAATCCTGACATTTTGATCTGTTAGATACTTTCACCGGGGGCTTTGCGTGTCCCACGGGAGGCCGGCCTGTGCCCCCCAGCAACGTGGCTCCCCACAGGAACCCTAATGCAGAACACATTGAGGCCGATGGCCTGGGCCGGGCTGGATGGAGAGCAGGCCAGGCTCTTAATCAGACATTATTTATGGCACTGGTTGCTTTAAATCAACAAGGGCAGGAACTGGGGCCAGCCTTTATGGGTTTATAACTGCTGTCAAAATAATCACATACAGATATATTCATCAGGCCCCGCAGACCCACCCCCACCCGCCACTTCAGCTTTATTCTTTCCCGCGACTTGTTCTCGGCTTACTGGAACCAGTTCGGCCCGGTCAGGTCGTGATCTGTGATCTGGGCGGCTGTTGGGAAGATTTTGCATGGTGAAGTGATAAAAAAGCCTTTCATGACTATTAGATAAACTCTGTATGTACCCCCAAAAAAGCGATGTCCAGCGTCTCCAGTTCAGAGTGAACAGTGTGCTCCTGTATTGAATAAAGGGACTGTTGGTCAGATGAACATGTGGTGTGTTGTTATTGTTCATGGTACACGTGTTTAACATGAAAGAGCTCAGGCTCCATTAACTGAAATAAAGCAGAAAATGTGAGAATTCTGACCAAATTCAACTTCATTCTGCCCCTGGAAGAAGATGAGTTTCTCAGACTCGAAGTCTTCAGAGCGCAGAATGAATCAAATGATGTTACATTACATTCACTTGGCAGAAGAACGACCCTCAACTGCTGGTGGTCAAGCAGGAGGTGAGAGCAAGTTCAAAATTTTGGTCTACCAGTCGTGGGTCAAAGAAAGAGCTGTTGAAAGAGGTCCATGATACCTGGAGATGTGGGGTAATGAGTGGTAATGAGTGAACAGAACTGGAAATCGGAGTAAAGAACCCGGTGGTTCTCTCGACCGTTTTCTCTTTTTACAGACACCTGACTGTCTCATGCTGGGTCAGACAGGCACTGACAACAGAGCAAACATGCAGCTTCACTGCCTTCTGACCAGTTTATCTAATCTCGGCCAGACGATGAGCTGGACTTTGGGTCGTCCTCCGTCCACCTGTCCCCTTTGTTTGAATGGAAATAAAACCTTTTGAAATGGGGCAGGAGGAGAAGATAGAGACTTATGACCTCACTGCATTTATTACAACTTAAAGGCAGAGGCATCATTCACGACTGAGTGGACAGTCCAAGTCAACACAACCGAGAACTTCTCAAACATTTCTACCTCTGCCTACACACACTAATGCAGACACACAAAAACACACACACACAGGCGTAACCAGAGGGAGCCCTGTTTTTAGGGCCTGCCTGCCCACTGTCAGTCTAAGTGGTCCTGACAGCCGACCACACAGTTATTAACTGTGATCCGTCACCACAGGGCCTGGACACAGCCACAAAGTGTGTGTGTTTGTGTGTGTGCACAGTGTGTACATGTGTGTGTTTATGTTTACTGTGTGTGTGTGTGTGGGGGGGGTGTCTATGTGCATTATGTTAGTATATGTATGTCTGTGTGAGTGTGTGTGTGTGTGCGCAGTGTATAAATACATGAATATGTTTGTATAACTTGTGCAGTGTGTATATGTGTGTGTATGATGAAACACACAAAGGCTGCTTTCACCACCCTGTTCTCCTTCCTGCTCTGCAGCATGCCTGTGCTGGGTTTTATATGCGCATATTTTAATATTCCCATTCCGACAGAGGGCTGGAAAGCCCTGCTGGACCATGTGGAAGCCTCAGCCAGGCAGCAGGCAGAGCGTGGCACTGCGAGTCAGTCGTACAGATGTTGTGGTGACCTCAGAGCCTCTGACCGATGTTGGACAGATGGACCGAGTCAGACACCATCCAAGTGTTCGGCCTGGACTGACCTGGTGGAACCGTGCCCCGCACTTCCCATCATCTGAGGTCCAGCTCACTGTTAGATCTGAAGCTTTCATTGATACTGTAGAAGGCAGAGTCCCCGGCGTGCCAGGGGACCGTGCCGGTTCTCCGCAGACGTCCTCAGAGCCAGAGCTCGGCTGAGACACGGCTGACATGCATTATTTCACACAAGGGCTGCCTTTTGTTTGCTTCACGCTCCAAGCAACAAAATTGCTGGATTTGTCCATCAAGTTTTTTCTTGTTTTCTTCCTCTGTGCCGCTGCTGGTGTGCTGATAATCACACACAGATAAACCGGATCTGTCTGCAGTCGCAATAAATGGTGAACGCTGAGAAGGAAAAATCAACATATCCACCACATAAAACACATTAACAGAAAAATATGTCCAATTTGTTCCATTTTAAGTTACCTTTCAAAACTATGATCACAAAATAATCAAAAGAGTGTTCAAAGCATTTACACTTAACGGGAATGTTTTGGAGCAGCTTTCTGAGCTGTAGCAGGTAAGGAGCATTTGCCAATGTCACATTCATTATTTCTCCGACTATATCAAGTTTGTGGTGTGTTTTATGAATAAAGGGAGGGAAATCAAGAACAATATGACAGGACCTCAGTTTATTAACAGGGAAACAATGTCCTTTTTTAATCCCTCCACCACTTACTAGAACAACAAGAACTGAAGAAAATCAGTGACACGTTTATCATTACTTGGCTGTTCAGTTCCTTGTTTCTTACTGCAGCGTTGATATTTCAAGCTGTATAAAAAATAAACTGGATGGCCAGAATGAACTCATCTTACACCTCTCCTTCATTTCACTAGGCAGGTTCTGCAGCACTGGGGAATGAGCAATCCCCATTTAAACCAGACTGGACCCATAATTATTATATTGAAAGACAATATAATCACATGTTGAAGAAAACAATGCATTGAAATAGAATAAAACCATTGTTATGTTTTTATTTTATATATATATATATATATATATATATATATATATATATATATATATATATTTTTTTTTTTTTTTTTTTTTTTTTTTTTTTTTTTTTTAACTCACTGAATATATTTTTTGATATATCTTTACTTACTGAACTGGTTAAATGATATCGATTCAGTTTGGATCTTTCATATATGACACAATACCTGCATATATTATTAAGCTCTTGGTGAATTCTCTTTTTAAAATCTTATTGAATTACAAAATAGATTGGTAGTGACAAAAGTGTAATGAACCTTTTTACAATATAAACCATCAAATTATATTATATACATGTGTACAAAAGAGATACTGTCTAAATAGAGTGCAAAATAAAAAAATGTGTGCAGAAGGTGTGGTCTAGTGGTCAGAGATCTGTGAACAGTTGAAAGCAATGCACCAAAAGCAAAGACGATTCCCATACTCGTGTGTGTGTGTGGGTTTGTGACCCCAGCTCTCCTTCATCTGAGCTACTCACTTCACATCATGGCACAAGTATCTGCTAAAAGAAGGTGACGCAAGGTCAACTATGCGGGAAAGAGTAAATCACCAGACATCTGTGACCGGAGGAAAGTGAGGCTGACTGGTGAAGACGCTGCTCTGTGAGGCCAGCGGCGCGTCAGCAGCTATTCACTCCCAGGAGCAGTGACACAAATGACATCATGACCGATGAACAGGAAATATGAGGAAGAGGGAGAGAGATTGCTGATAGAGACCCCCCAAACACACAAGGGTGACTCTCTTTCACAGTCAAAGATAACCACACTGTAAAGGTTGCTGCCTCTGGACCGCCCCTGGACCACCCCTGGGGTTGGGGGGGGGCGTTCAGTCTCGCGGGCGTACCTTCAGGCGGAGCTTCAGATGTAGTCTGATGGCTTTTGAGTGTAAATGAAACCACCTGGGTCACACACAGACTCAGAGTGTGTGGGGCAGTGAGCTCAGAGTCACTGAGACCAGCACACAACACGCAATTCATAAAGTACCACATACAACCCATTCACATTCATAAACGCACTCAGATCCTTATATTACCACAAACATTCATAAAGAACACACACACAATTCTACATTTCCACACAGACACAGTGGGTACGGAAAGTATTCAGAGACCCCCTTTTCACTTTGTTATATTGCAGCCATTTGCTAAAATCATTTAACTTAATTTTCTTTCCTTCATTAACATGCAAGAAAAACTGAAATATCACATGGCCCTAAGTATTCAGGCCCTTTACTGTGACACTCATTTATTTAACTCAGGTTCTCTCCATTTCTTCTGATCATCCTTGAGATGGTTCTACACCTTCATTTGAGTCCAGCTGTGTTTGATTATACTGGTTGGACTTGAGTATAAAGCCACACCCCTGTATATATAAGACCTTACAGCTCACGATGCATGTCAGAGCAAATGAGAATCATGAGGTCAAAAGAACTGCCTGAAGAGCTCAGATACAGAATTGTGGCAAGACACAGATCTGGCCAAGGTTATAAAAAAGTTTCTGCTGCACTGATGGTTCCTAAGAGCACAGTGGCCTCCATAATCCTTAAACGGAATGTGTTAGGGGAGAAGAGCCTTGGTGAGAGAGGTAAAGAAGAACCCAAAGATCACTGTGGCTGAGCTTCAGAGATGCAGTCGGGTAGAAAGTCAACAATCACTGTAGCCCTCCACCAATCGGGCTTTATGGCAGAGTGGCCTGACAGAAGCCTCTCCTCAGTGCAAGACATATGAAAGCCCACATGGAGTTTTCTATTAAAAAAAAAAACCCAAATAAGAAGATTCTCTGGTCTGATGAGCCCAAGATAACTTTTTGGCCTTAATTCTAAATGGTATGTGCTCATAACACTGTCCCAACAGCATGGTGGTGGCAGCATCATGCTGTGGGGGTGTGTTGCAGCTGAAGGGACAGGACGACTGGTTTCAATCGACGGAAAGATGAATGAGCCCATGTACAGGGATATCCTGGACTACAACCTTCTCCAGAGTGCTCAGGACCTCAGACTGGGCCAAAGGCTTACCTTCCAACAGAACAGCACACGGCTAAAATAATGGAGTGGCTTCTCAACAACACTTTTGACGCTTCTTGATTGGCCCAGCCAGAGCCCTGATCTCTGGAGAGACCTAAAAATGGCTGCCCACCACGTTTACCATCCAACCTGCCAGAATTTGAGAGGATCCCCAAATCCAGGTGTGAAAAATGTGTCCCAAGACTTATGGCTGTATAAGATCAAAAGGGAGCTTCTAATTAATTCTTGTGATTATTTCAGTTTTTCTTTGTTAATAAGTCAGCAAAAATGTCAACAATTCTGTGTTTTTCTATCAATATTGGGTGCTGTGTGTACATTTAGGGGGAAAAAGAACTTAGAATTTAGCAAATGGCTGCAATATAACAAAGAGTGAAATTTAAGGGGGTCGGAATACTTTCCAGGTTCACTGTACACATTCAAACACACTTGTGAACATTTCATTGTTAACATACTGCTATCTAGTGGACAAAGTGTCTGGCTTTATGTCTGATTTTCAGTATTTTGGGACTTACAAAATTGACAATCAATTAGATCCTGTGTGGGGAAAAAAAAGTGAATGTTAATACATTTTCATTGAAACAATCTGTTAACATTGCTGTGGGAAAATTGTTAAATTTTCTGTTAAATTGACACCATTTTTTTTTATTTATTCTTGATGATAATTATGTCTTATCACACAAAGCTTTATGCAAAAACCAGGTTCATGTGTGACCAGGTAGTGAAATGGTATCTGTGTTCTGGCAGAAAAGCAATTTTTCATATGGTATCAGATACTGATCTTATTCCAAGAATGAGGCTGCCCACAGGTTCCTTTCAGAACACAGTGTCTAAATAGTAACTGGTGACTTGATTCCATTCAAATGATTTTATGGAATTTTCTTTTTTAATTTTCATGTTAAATCACTAAATTAAATAAATATTAAGCACATAAGAACACAATGGTCAACAAAATCTCATTATTATCTCAAGTATTTTTGTTGTAAAGCAGGGTTCATTTCAGTCTTATCTTGAGTAACCCCAAACTCAGTGTGTGCAGTCTAATTTAAATTATTCTATCCACATCCAGCTTTGTCTTGTGACATTTGGTACCTGATGCAGAAACCAGATTTGACTGTGTGCACTGGGTCCTGTGCTGTGGTGTGTCACATGTGATAACTAATCTCTTTCACCTCATTAACCAACCTGCCACCTATAAACACAATAAACATAGAATATAAAAAATATAAGTAAATAAAAATGATGTCAAATGGTAGCAGGATCAGACATCTCTGGGCTGGGCATTATAAACATTTAATCAAGTTTTTCCATTTGAAAAATTACATTAATTGCCCCGCCCTCCCCCACACACTCAAAATGAGTGTCCCGCTGCTCTTTCTGTGCGGACAGTTCAGGCAGAAGAGGAATCCTTCAGGGAACAGGGACCGGGCCAGAGAGAGACGAGAGAGTGTCAGTCCATCCACCCAGCAACAGCCACTGAGGGAAGGAGGCGTCCAAAACACTCCCTTCCAGTCGGACCAATCAACTGAGTGAAAATCTGATGTGTTCAAGGATGTAAAATCCTTCAGAATAAATTCACATTCCAAATGTTTTCCAACGTGATCTCCAGAGGCAGACTTTGGCTGCTATTCACTGGTGCTGAAACAAATTAGCAGGTTAACAACTGAATGGCTGCTGATGTGGGGCCAGAAGGTGATAAAAACAGAGGTCAAGAGGAAAGAAAGAGTACACTACAACAAAATACTAACTGAAGATGAGGTGGGACACAAATAAAAATGTAAAAAAAAAAAAAAATGCAACCACTATAACCAAATGTCAGCCAATCCTGAAGAGAGTCTAAAAGTAATAAATATGGCCCGATGTTCTGAGTGTGAGCATTTGAGATCCTTTCGGTGCCTCAGTAGCCCTGCAGTCCATTATAAACTTTCTGTACTGGCATCTGGTTTAGCAGGTTCCTGATTCCTGTAAACAAATGATAAACAAAGTCACAGTGAACAAGAAAAAGCAGCAATATTCATTTAAAGCAGGGAAAACCCTGGATTGTCATTGGACAATTTTAATGTTTCATTAAAGCTCACTTGAGAAACAGATAAATCATCTACATGGAGCTGCCCAATATGGTTGTCCCATGGTATGATTTTTCATATGACATTTCAGTACTGGTGAGTGCTGGTAGTAGCCTAGTGTATAAAACACTCATCTCTGAACCAGAAGACCACAAAGACCCAGGTTAAAACCCCACTTACTACCATTGTGCCCCTGAGCAAAACACTTAACCCTGAGTGTCTCCTGGGGGACTGTCCCTGTCACTACTGATTGTAAGGTGCTCTTGATAAGGGTGTCTGACAAATGTTGTAAATGTAAATATAGGACTTACCTTCTTTCTGACGTTCGTCCAGCGTTTCCCGTGGGAAGTCAACGTCAAAGGTAACAATAAGTGAGCCACGGATGTTCACATTGTCAAAGTTGGGCAGCCCCTCGCCCTTTTTCCACAGACGAGCCCCTGGCTTAGTGATCTTGTCCCTTGCAATGTGAACCTTTCAGACAAACAAAAGGCAGTGAGTCGTACAATTTTTAAAACTACACCATACATTGATATATTTGTGTGTATGTACACATATCTGTAAAAAAAATCTGTATAGGGACAGGATTGCTATGTATAACTGTGCCTTGTGTGTGTGGATGATTATGTGACTAAATAAGCTACTCGAAGCTTAAATTTCCCTTAAGACCAATTAAAGAAAAAGAAATGCCTTGTGTCCATCCAGATGCACAACGTCCATCTCAAATCCAACCAGTGCCTCCACAAGTGAAATGGTGACGTTGGTGTACAGGTCATCCCCTCGCCGTTCAAACACTGGGTGTCTAAAACCAGAGGAAAAAAATAACCACTGATGAGGAACATTCTCCTATGTCAAAATGCGAGACACTTCAGTAGAAATCAGCTTCACGTGTTGATATCTGGTAAAAAGTTACAAGAAATATGCTAAATACTACAGTAAAATAAATACACCTGATTAACTAAAATACTCTGAATTCAGAACTCACTTCAGAACTTTAATGCGGAAACGCAAATCTCCAGGTTCTCCGTCAACGTGAGGTTCACCTACATGTGGAAGTGCAATACTGAATCATTTCGAAAAAATTGTAGAGAGTAAACAAAAATGTCAAATTAATGAACCATTTCTAATCTTACATCACAGCCTTCAATTGGCATTTATGTTGTGTTTTCCATAAATACTACAAAGTAAAAAATGAAAATAGAGAGACCTTCTCCGATGAATGGATACTCCATGTCATCCCTCACTCCTTGCTCAATCTCCACCTCCAGCGTGCGCTCTTCATTCACTAATCTGCGGAGCAAACAGGAGCCTGTTAAAGGTGAACGGCTGCCAACCTGCTTCACACCGATAAAATGCGAGGAAGACTTTACCGAATATTGGCGCACTCATCACAGACCACTTCCTGGGTCATCTGGAAGCGCCCAGGGCCCAGCTGTGTTGTTCTCATTTCCTGCCTGCAGTTGCATTTCCTTTTCCCCGGAGCCTCTTTGGCTACTGGCTTGTTTCTTATCACCTGGGACAGGAGCAAAATATCAGCTGCTGGAGCAACAAGCAGGGTTTTGAACATTGCCATCTATTCATACCTCAACAAAATTTCCAGAATAAACTTCTTCAAGGGTCACTTCAAGGTCCAAAACAATGTCATTGCCCCTTGGAATATTCCGGTCTTGCTGTGGACGTTGACCTCCAAACATGAACCCAAAATCCCCGAAAAAGCTGCAATAAACAAAGCAGGAGAGATCTGGGCACCAATAATTCAGAAATGCACCGCCCTGTAAAGTTCAAATCTTACAGTCTTTCATTTCTTCAATTGCAATTTCATCATCTCTCTCTGGTTTCAGCTCTGAACATAAATCCTGGAGATCCAGTTTTAGACGAATATATTAAAAACATATTACATAAGTCAGACCTCAAGAGAGGGCAATTCTTCAATTGTTAATTTATAATACACATAAACGTCCCAACAATAATGATAATGACTGTGATTCTCTTACTGACCTGGAGAAGATGTCTCCATGAGAGCTGTGATGACCCTCCTTCAGACCCTCCTCACCGTAAGCATCATACTGCTTCCGCTTCTCTTCATCTGACAGCACCTGGGCCAGACAAAATATCCAACACCAGTCACGACACTAGACTACCACAAAAGACGAACTTCATCCTAAACACACCTACACATTCAAAAAGCCGCACCTTTCAAGATCTGTTGCTGTCAACCTACACCTATTGATGAACCAGGAGGAGTGACGTAGAGGCGGCGACTGGCCAATCAGCATCAGCCACATGATCATCGCGTCCAATCATACGCTTCTCACATTTCCCCACAACAAGCCCCGTGCCGCCGGACACATTTCATATATGTTGCACTGGGCCGCATATAAAGCATCCCGAAAGCCACAAGTCAGACCAGCCTACCTCATACGCAGCCCCCAGGTCTGCAAACTTGTCCTGGGCGCTCGGGTCGTCCTGGTTTCTGTCGGGGTGGAGCTGCAGGGCCAGTTTTCTGTAAGCTTTTTTGATGTCTTTGACAGAAGCGGACTTGCTGACGCCCAGAATCTTGTAAAAGTCTCTCCTGCATATAAACATTAATGAGAAATTACTGATTAATGTGTGTGTGTGTGTGTGTGTGTGTGTGACAGCTCAGGCGCATGCTGCTGGTGCTTTTACTCTCGGCTCATGTCGTGTCCTTTTAAAGTAGCCCAAAATGCGGAGAAATAAATTAGACGAAGTGTTTCGCGCACGCACACACACACACACACACACACACACACACACACACACACACACACACACACACACACACATACACGCATACACGCGCACACGGACACGCAGACCAATCACCGAGGAACATGTGTACAGCCGCACCGGCACGACCCACTTACCCCGCGCACACCGCCGCCACCAAGTACAAGAGTAGGCAGCACACGCCGGACACTTTCATTCGTCTGGACGCCATGTTCCCCCGAAATTAATTTAAAAAGCACACAAGCCCGGCTTTCTGTCAGTGAGCGGTACCGGTTAACAGCAGGAAAAGCTCGGCGTCTAAGCCCCGCCTCTTCCGGTTCTGAAGCAGAAGTCCCGCCCCTTCAACCGTCCAGGGCGAAGAGCAGCGACGTCTTAAAGAAACATTCCCTTTTTCAGATTTACGTGTATTAGTTGGCTAAGCAGCGTTCCAAATTAGTGTATGCGTAGCTTTTGTATTAATAGAGACCTAACTGAAACCAAAACTCAATAAACCCGCATCCGGAAGAAAAAAAACCTCGTTACATCACGCTCGGCGTCCCTGTCGCAGGTGCGCGCGCACGCTGTAGTCCAGGGCGATGGGTCCCGCGCGCGCGCTCACGAGCCGCGACAGGAAAGTTTTCTTCTGGTTTCATGAACTGATGATGATGATGATGATGATGGTCTGACGAAGCCGCGTCCTTCCCGGGGCATCGGGCGCCAGAGCGGCGGAGTAGATGGTAACGCAGAGGTAACGTCCAGCAGCTCCGGGTAAAGCGGAACGGGACATTTCTGTCGATTTCAATTGAACCCCCTCTGCCATTAATACAACATCCAGACAACGTTTTACTTCAGGAACGTCTTTTCTCTGGTGTGAGGCGTGGCGAATTCGCCAAATAAATAATGTCCAGCTAGAATCGCTTTGCGACTGATGTTGGCAGATGGCATTTTAGTTTAGGCCTTTTCATGAGTCAGAACACCACAAGACAAGATTTATTCGTTAGCTGAAGCCATGCTTGTCCTCTTATTAAACAGTCATATTTTATGTCCAAGGTCCCAGTTGGATAACTGGACAGTCAGATCATCTGATTTTGGAGTTTTTGTAAATGTGGCCCCTGTGTGTGTTACAGGTGTATGTCATGTTAATGTTGGTGAAGTGAAAGTGAAGTGATTGTCATTGTGAAACACTGCAACACAGCACACGGAGTCACAACGAAATGTGTCCTCTGCTTTTAACCATCACCCTTGGTGAGCAGTGGGCAGCCATGACAGGCGCCTGGGGAGCAGCGTGTGTGGACGGTGCTTTGTTCAGTGGCACCTTGATGGTTCAGGATTCGAACCTGCAACCTTCTGATTAGGTGTCCGATTCCTGCTAGGCCACCACTGCCACAATATCTCTGAGATGGTAGATGGATGGATTGTATTGTCTGTCAGTGTATAATATGAGTAGTGTTCCGACCGCCGTGCTTCCTCTGTGCAGAAATGGAGCAGAGCGGTGTGTCGGTGTGGCCCCGGCTGGAGCCCTTCCTGCTGGGGACTCTGCAGGTGACCCCCTCGACCAAGCTGAGCGCACACTACCTTCGCAAGATGGCGGCGTACGTGCGCACGCGGGACGGCTGCTACCCGCGCCTGGGCTGGCCCATGTGGCGGCACATCGCCTGCGGGAAGCTGCTCCTGCCGGAGGAGCTGGCCTGGCTCTACTTTGAGACGTTCGAGCTGCTGGTGGCCCGCAGCCCAGAGGAGAGGCTGGAGCGCGCCGAGGCGCTGTCCCAGTGCTCCTCTCCAAAGGAGCTGGACCGACAGCGCAGCAAGGTCAGTCGCCCAGCAAGAGCCCCAGTACATGCCACATCGAGCAGGCGACCTCTGAACTCCCTAGTCGAGGGAATCTGGCTTCAAGTAGGTTATACACAGGAAACGGGAGAAATTTTGAATTGGATTTTTGCAATGACAAAGGTCACGTCAATATCAGGCACAATGTTTAGCACTTCTTGAGGCATCACAAATTGATTATCAAACCTGAATTACCATGAATACCACTTTTATTCAAAATGATAAGAAAAATGTAATACAATTATTTGCATTCTATTCACATTAAACATTCATAAATGTTTCATTTATGGCCATAAACATTTTTAAACTGGAACCGGGCCGTGTCATCCGTTCCCTAGTCCTCCTCTCACATTGTCCCTGTTTCTCGTCTTCCTCCAGCTGTCTGTCAACACAGTGCAGTTCCTCCTCTTCTTGTACCTGCAGCAGTTCAACCACATCTCTCTCCGCACCTCTCTGATTGGTGAGGAGTGGCCAAGCCAGCGCTCTCGGTGGCTTTCTGACCGAGAGACCAAGACCAGCTCCCAGAACAAGGTGAACCTCATCTCCATCGTAAGCGTTTATTTTAGAGCTGGATCATAAATCCATGATATAGATTTTTCTTCTCTGCACTCATGTCTTTTTTTATTCACAAATAAAGGACATTTTATTGCATAAGATGGCTTACAGATATTAGATAGAGAGAATATGCCGACCGTAAAAAGTTCACTATATAAATAAATAGTCTGGAAAAGGCAGTGAAAAACCATTTAGAGTATTAAAAATATCTATATACATAAACATATATTTGTGTGTGTCAGAATATATGTAAGTGTACATTTACAGAGAGGATCAATATACACATATTGCGCATAAGAACAATGGAAACGCTGTATTGGATGCGTGTGTGGGACATCGTGGGGGACTTCTTGTGGGGTCTCCTGCATGGGGTGGGACATGTTGTCCAACAGGGATGACCGTGTGAGAGTATGAGAGGTTATTGGTAATATTACACCCATGCTCTGTACTGCAGAAACTGTATGTTGTTCCCATTTTGCTAACTGGAGGGAACAGGATGAACTAGGACAGTTAGGTCTTATTCAGTTTCCTTGTTTAGTCAGATTTAGCTCATGTATTGTGTTATTCAGATTTTGGGGCCAGCTTGCCCCACCCGACTCCTGCATAAAAACAGGTTTGGCGTGAAAATGCGGCTGGAGCTTTGCAGTAATTTTTGAACGCCCCCCTCCCAACAGAACTGGGATGACCAGGCCCACCTCACCTTCGTCCAGACTCACCTGTCTGAGCTGCTGGTTCTGCTCCTGGAGCCTGAGCAGTTGACCAGCTTGGGCCAGAAGCTCTGTGAGACCCAGCTATCCCAGGATTCACTGCAGGGACTCAGCCTGCTGTTGGAGGGCGCCACAGGCCACGGCCGCCCAGTACAGCCCCTCCATCGTCTGCTGTCCCACTCCCCTCTGCAGGCACAGGCTGGCTTCTCCAAACTGAGCCGCGGCTACGTCCTGCACCGCCTCAAAGCTTGGCTGCGTCAGACGCTCCGAGTGAACCCCTTTGGCGTCTTGGCCTGCCTGCGCTCCGGGAAGAAGATGTACTGGACCCAGCAAGGTACCTTCACGCCCCCTGCACCCGAGAGATGCCTCAGCGCGGTTAAACAATGTGTCTCTTCTGTTCAGTGGAAGGTGCTGTGAAAAGGGCTAAAATCGTCCAGAACGTGGACATGGTGCCTCCCGGCAACAAGATTGTACTCTGGTCTCAGGTCTACAGACAGACCCTGGCGAAGGACTCTGAGACGTTGTCTGGGGCCAATGTGAAGCTGCAGAGCTGCAACGAGGCCTTCATCTACCTCCTGTCTCCTCTCAAGTAAATCCTCCTCTCCAAACGTATCAGCTACATGCAGATAGCTCACATATGTCATAGTTAACATAGTTAGCAGCAAAGGAAGCAGACTCAAAACCGAAAGGTTGTGGGTTCGAATCCCGAATCACCAAGGTGTCAGTGGGCAAAGTACCATCCCCACACACTGCTCCCCGGGCACCTGTGATGGCTGCACACTGCTCACCAAGGCCTCGTCCACACAAACCAGGCGTTTTTCTGGCATTCTTGACATCAGGTGAGAGAGGGCAAATAAAAAGTGTCCACACGGGCGTTCAGCACCAGCGTTCAGCCTTCTGCGCATTCAAACGGCATCAAATAAACGCTGTTAAACAGCACATTTACATTTACAGCATTTATCAGACGCCCTTATCCAGAGCGACTTACAATCAGTAGTTACAGGGGACAGTCTCCCTGGAGCAATTTAGGGTTAAGTGTCTTGCTCAGGGACACAATGGTAGTAAGTGGGATTCGAACCCGGGTCTTCTGGTTCATAGGCGAGTGTGTGACCCACTAGGCTACTACCTACTACCAGCACCAGACCTAAGGGTGGCCTAAGGGTGACTGGTTAAATGCAGAGGACACATTTCGTTGTGTGCCATCACAATGACTAAAACACTCACTTTGACTTCCATTGCTGATGTGTTGCAGGTCCGTGACCGTGGACAAGTGTCGAAACTGCACTGTGGTTCTGGGCGCAGTGGAAAGCCTTGTGCACGTCCAGAGCTGCGAGAACGTACGTCTGGTGTGCGTGGCAGGACGACTGACTGTAGGGGCGTCCACCCGCTGCACCTTCCACATCCTCACGCCAATGCGACCACTGCTTCTACCCAGCAACAGCTCCCTCACGCTTGGGCCCTTTCATGCACACTATCCTTTACTGGAGGACCACATGGCCAGCGTTGGCCTGGCCGTAGTACCAAACTTGTGGGACCAGCCACTGCTGCTGGGGACGGAGGGCAGCACCCCTGATGCCGGCTGCTACCGTATTCTGCCTCCTGCAGAGCTCTGGCCCCTGGCGGTGCCGTTCCAGATGGAGGGGGACACCTGCGAGGTGCCTGGTGGGCTTCCCCCGTCTTACCAGAAGGTCGTGGAGACACGGAAGTGCCGGGTGCAGGAGTGGTACAGGAGTGTGAATGAGGCTCATCTGAGCAGGTGAGAGGTCTTGAAGTGTTTAAAACATAGTAGAGTTCTTCATTCCTAAACCCAATGAAATAAAGTCGAACGAGAAGCTGCAGGCTTAAGATTTTTGTCTTAAAAGTGACCGAGTTAAATAAACATTTATTTCTCTGAACCGCCATGGCACAAGCGGTTATGAGAGTGAACAGGAAGTTGGCAGGAGAATCTCAGCAGATTTACAGCAGATACAGCAGAGCAGATACAGCAGAAGCAGGACCTCGGTATACATTTTCCAGGGTCTGTGGAATGTGGACAGGGATTCTCAAGAGTTACCTCTCTATTCTAACTGAACAGCGGTTTGGAAAGGTGTTTTTATAATATATTTTACTAATTAGGTTAAGTTTAGAGTTAAATGGTTTTTAAAATACTGCAGACCCAATAAATCCAATAAAACAAGCCTCCAATCCGTCAATAATCCGCCGATTGCTGCGCACTTCCAGCTTTACTAAGTGCAGCGTTCATGGAAATGACCAGGGGCAGTCCGAGCCTCTTTGGTGCCCTGTGCAAAAAAAGTCATTATAAATTAGAAAAATCACACAATACTATTTTTTTAATGTTAACTCTACAGCTGAATACAGAAAATCCAACTATTTAATATAATCACTCACATCACACAAATACCTGGTATTTCACTGGCCTTATGAGTGTGGCAGAAAGTCCACTTTCAGTAGAATTGCCCAGATATCGTTTTATCTCGTATATGGTTATAAGATATGCTGTTTATTATACAATTTCCTGCTGCAGCGCCTTTGCAATGGACACGTTACCTTTTCACAGTTACATATAAATTTACTTATCAAATTATATTCTGCAATATATACTGTCTATGGTTACATATATATCGCAATATGAATTTTATGTCATATCGCACAGCCCTAATGTAACAGAGCATGCTGCAGTCCCTGTACCATTGACATATATTTTTCATAAATAGGTTGAAATATAGTAATTATTACAAATGTATTGAATTTAAACTGTTTTAACACAAATTACTTGAATAAAGGCTTTAAAGGCCTCATCACTTTTAAGCACTTTAGAAACGGAAATGAGAAATGCATTCTGGGTTGTCTCCTAAACTCTGCTGGTCTTTCAGGGCGCAGAAGCAGCAAATCCAGGTCCTGGTGGAACAGAAGTTTTACGAGTGGCTGTCAGAGACAGGTCATCGTCTGGAGCTGGACACCCTCACGCCCACAAGCCCCTCTGATGTCAGCTCCATCTCTGACCGGTCCTGGGACGCCACTCTCACCAAGGCACAGCCCAACAGTCAGAGCAGGGGGGCAACAGCAGCTTTTTAGAGCCGAAGCACTTTCTGTTTAGTGTGGCGTACCTCAGCATTTCAGTCATCTGGTCCAAGTTCTTCTCCTTGATAACTTTTATCTGATACGTTTAGAAATGTATAATGGTCCTATTCCCTCCACAATTTTTCATTTTGCTCTGTTTGAAGCCTTTTGTCTATTTAGTTGATGCAAATAAATATCTATATTTGGAAACTGAATTCTTTGTGGTGCATCTGAATTATTGGCTGTGTTCCGATCGGTGTTCTGCACACCAACGTCTTTAGACGTTCCATGGCTGGACCGCTGTCTCCAGCCTTGGTCAGCTGCACATCTTCACTAAAAGACCTTGATGGAGGGGATTGGGGAAAAGAGCTGAGGTAGGAGGTCCGAGTGCTGGAGCAGAAACATCCAGCGCATCGGGGCCACTGTGGCTGGCACCACCCTTGGCGCCAGGCGGACGTGCCCGGGTGCGTGCATTTCAGCTCGGCAGCAGCGCGTGGGTGAATGGCTGGACTCTCTGGTTGACAATCATGCTGTAATCCTGCTTTGTGTTTCTGAAAAAGCTCAATAGCGCCAGAATCACTGACTCAATTTTTGGATCTCATTTTCATGACAAAGCGATTGTCACCACCTCTGCCACAATGCCAGAGGGACAGGTATATAAAAAAGCTTCAGTGATGGGTTCCCACTCATCCGGACTTCGGCGGCAACCCCACATGTCCATGTCCAAAATGGGAAAAGTGAGTACTAAGCCGGACGTGGACATTTAACTGGCACGACCAGTCAGAAGAAGGAGAAATCTGGGCCGTGCTGACTGAGATGTTTCTCTTCAGATGTCTATTAGATCATTATGATTTGTGATTCAGGCTTGATCTTTAGTTTGTTGGTTGGTTAGTTTGAGTTCTATGGCGTCATGGTAATCTGGAAGGTCGGCATGGCTCATGCAGAGTTGCCTTCCAACATTGCCTTATTTGGTTGGACCTAGCAGAAGGCATGGAATGTGCCGTAACAGGTCTGCACGGTGTAAATCCTGATGGCTCCATTCCCAGCCTTCCCTGTTGACGTTTCTTTGCGGCCCTGATCTTCCAGATCATCTTCTACGAGGACAAGAACTTCCAGGGGCGCCGGTATGAGTGCGACAGCGACTGCTCCGACTTCCACGCCTACCTGAGCCGCTGCAACTCCATCCGAGTGGAGAGTGGGGCTTGGGTGGTTTATGAGCGCCCCAACTACATGGGCTACCAGTACGTGCTGACCAGGGGGGAGTACCCGGAGTACCTGCGCTGGATGGGACTCAATGATCGCCTGAGCTCCTGCAAGATCGTTCACTTCGTAAGTTACATCGGCGCAGCTCCATACAGGCGTGACATACCCAGAATTTCTCCGAATGCCCTTGAACCTTGATTGGGTAAAGCTCAATGACCCTGCTTTCCTATCGACCAACCAAGAGCCTCAGGGCTCAGCCGAAACATCAATACCGGCGCTGACTGTACGAGGGTACAGTCGGGCCAACACCTGCCCAAATGTGGCTACAAATTCCCTGAATGTGAACCAGTTAATGCAAGAAATGAAAACGATGAAAGTATACAGTCAATCATTCGTATACATGGATGAAGAACACTTTTTTTTTTTTTTAGATTGTCTAGTAAACATCTACAGCTAAACATGTGGCAGCTTCACTTTTTACAGTCAACGCACTGGTGTCAGAATGTCTGATTAAATGTGGTCCAACCGGTGTCGGTGTTAAGCATTCAACACCAGTGCAGTTAGAACAGTACAGTTTTGTTCTTTAGCAGGGATGGGGAACCTCATCCAACGACCCTTTCAATCCGTTAATAATAATAAACTCCCACGTTGTCGGTCGAGAGGTCATTCCAGAAACCACTCCCCTCTCCTTTCTGCAGGCCAGTGGGACCCAGTATAAGATCCAGCTATTTGACAAGGCGGAGTTTGGGGGACAGGCTTTCGAAGCGGCCGAGGACTGTCCATCAGTCCTAGAACGTTTCCGCCTGCGGGAGGTGCATTCCTGCAAGGTCCTCGAGGGTTTCTGGGTCTTCTATGAACACCCCAACTACCGTGGGCGCCAGTACTTCCTGGAGAAGGGGGAGTACAGGAAGCCAGTGGACTGGGGCGCTGTTTGTCCCACCGTGCAGTCCTTCCGACGCCTCACAGAGTGACCACTGCCATCCACACCAAAACTCTATGGACAAAAAACAAAGCTATAGGGCCATATATCAATGTTTTCTCTCATGCTGTGAATCAAGCTGAGGTCTTATTTGGAATAAATCCCATATGACGAACTAAATTGTGGTGAATGAATTTGGTGAATTTCATACAGAAACATTTCATACAGATAAATATAAATCTCTCTCTTAATGATCTCAAAACCCCAACGACTTCTCTTCAGGGTGGCTCTGAAACAGGAACACACCACACCTAGAACATCAGGAATGAGTGTTGGGGAAGGCAGGGCTCAAGTCCACAGTGACGGGATGGAGGTTAAAGTGAGTCCCAAAGGAGAAGCAGTTTCCTCCTCCTCCCAGCAGGGTAACTTCTGGCTTGTCAGGGTCCACCAGCTCAGAGCAGAATGAATGTAGCATGACGGGCCACTGTAAAGAAGACTGGAGTGGGAAAAAGGGAGGAGCCTTTAGGAACTCATAGTATTTACATGAGGAAATTGAGCTGAGATGAGCATCTAACCGTGTCTAACCGAAACTCCGCAGAAACCCCACTCGTCAGATTTATGACTGCAACGCCAGGCACACTTTCAGCCTGTATCCAAACTCCACCCATCACCACAAGGTTCTGACCAATCACATGGGCAGTATGGGAATATCTGTCAAAAGACAAACACACATTCACAAATTTTTTAAAAAAAAATAGCCTATCCTTCATAAACCATTAACGCCCAAGCATAATATAGGCTGGAGTTTTTAAAAAATCTAGCCTTTGACCCTTTTTCCTGTCAAAAACTTTTTGATTCAAGAATGGACTCTTCACTTGAGATCATTTGATTGTATTGAACATTAGATGGTATTGCATTGGACAATTTAAGAGACATTTAAGAGAAGAGGAGTGATAATCTTTGAGTGGTTCAGTGAGTTTAAAAAAAGAAAAGAAAAAGAAAATCACAATTTATGTTGCCTCGAGGCTTCTATTAATCAGTCCACCTATTATCGTATCACTTTCTAGACTACTGCGCAGCACAGTTTTAAGGCAGTTTGATTTATTTTATGCTCTATGGCAATGGCAGAAAATTAAGATATGTGTGTGTGAAAGGTTGCAGCACCTGAAACAAAAGCATCCTCACGTGAAATGCACTTCTTCAAGCGGACTCGGAGCTTCTACAAGGAATCATATTTTTATGATTGCTAACTGATTTGTAGATTGTGTTATTGGGCAGGGCATTTCTTCACGATCAATAAAATGGCAGAAATTAGCATCTTTTTACGTTAAAGTGAGACACTGTATCCAAACTTCCTGGAATCTACCACATATTGATGTGCGCAAATTACATAAAATATTCCAAAAACTAGAGCAAGCAAACAAGATCATGCACGCGAGACACTATTGTGCACATCACACACTCACACGCCCGAATGAGAGAGATAGCGAGAGAGAGCGTGAGTACGTGTGGACCCCTGTGTATGATTCTGATTCTACAAATAGCATCTGATTGGCTTATTTTGCAAAGCAAACTCATCAGATTTCAGTGTGGGCGGGCTTTTATTTAACTTCTCGAGATGGTTGTGATGAACTGATAACTTATCAGTACAGTGGAGCATCATGGGCCTGAATTTCACAAGTTGAATTTGACCAAGCTGAATAATATTATTTAAAATTTTGTTGCTTATTGGCATTGGAAATTATACACTGAAATTATTTTCAGCAAAATTGTAGAGGCAAAATATTCAGAAACATTGGTTTTCTATTGGTATTGAAACAATTCAAAGGCTGATACAATTTCAAAATCTGAAAAGTTGGATTATTAGTATTAATTGAATTGTTCATTTATATTTTCTTTTTACAATTTTGTACCTTTGTACTCATGTCTATAGTAGAAGGTACACAACTTTTTCTTTTTTATTAAAATAAAACTAAGGACAAATAGGTTAACCTATGTTTTTCATGTACATCTGTTACGTCCTGGTATATTTGGTGTGTTTCTGTTCGGTGTGCCCACCTGTTCCTGCTGTGGACAGACAGAATAAAAGGAGCTTCATTTTCCTTTTTCGGGGCTGCGCTTGCCATGCCATCCACCCCGCCCGACTTCCTAGTATTTCTCTTTTGCATCACTTCCGGTTTCCACTACGCTTCACCTAGGAGGCCAGCGTCGATGTTTGTTTTTCTGTTTTCCGGTTTTGTTTGTCGTTATTTGTTGTAATTTGTTTCGTATGTATTTCTTCTTTATTTATATACTTATTTGTTAATAAAATACTTGTTCATTTTCTCTGTTTCATCTTAGTAGATTTTCGTTGCACTTTGCACGAAACCTGCGCTTTTTACTTTGCACAAAATCTCTGCTCCTTTTGCACACCTTCTACCTACCTGTTACACATATTTTATGTTAAAGACATAAAAGTGTAATATTTGGTTATGTTTGCAATATTTGCATATTGGTTTTCATTGTATACTTGCAACATTTGCAATACTGTGGTCTGTAGCCGTCGCAAAAAGCATTTCACTGCATATAATACTGTGTATGACTGTGTATGTGACAAATAAAATTGAATTTGAATTTTTGTCATTTCTTTTTCATAGGCCGGAACCCCTAGACTGGCTCGTAACATCATAAACATTTCACAGAAAGGTTGATTAAATGGCTTAGTTCTGGAGATATTAACCCTCAGCTTTTAATATAATGAAAGAGTTGAGGTTGAATAAACTCTTTGTTGGGAATAACAGCAAATTACTTGCTCATTTAAGAGGCCTTTCACGTTGCACAACACACTTTTGATATAGTACCCAATAAAAAATAGACAGACCGAGTACTCAAACACAAAAATATTAGATAGTTGCAGCCCTACACAATATTTCCAACTTAATTTGTTTTCCCAAATAAAACATTTTACTATGATCTGACTTCACTATACCAGTTTTATAATAAATATGACATTTTTCTCAGGCACTAAATCAAGCAGTGTGGAGCCTAAAATTGCATTCATGTACAGTGCATGTTTCATACCTGGGCACCACAGGATGCTGCAGCTGGAGCTTCTCCCAGCGGAAACCTGCAGATGTGGGTTTCAGGAAGAATAAATCTCCAAATGGATTTGCCCCTCTCCCCAAACCACCAAATATCACCACCCCACCCCCGTAGGCACAGGCAGAATGGGAGTGGCGAGGTTCAGGGGAGTCACCTTCCACTAGCACCTGCAACAGTTTTCCCAGTATGAAAATTTGATTCAAAGGAAAAGGTACCTCAAAGTACAATTAATTCAGTAATTTATTATTTAGTTAATTAATTAAATGTATACGCTGTTTTTGCATACATTTGTTTAAACATAAATGCTGTCTAAATTGCCAGATTGATTTCTGGAGGAACATTTCAAACACCTCTAGCCACGTCTTGTCTTCCAAAGACAGAAAACAGGCATCTCCCAAAACTGGCTCCACCTCACTGCGTCCCCCAAATATAAACACACAGGCTTTACCTGAAAAATACACAAGAACACATCCTGTACAACACAGAGGACAGCCTGAATACTGAAGGCACAGAGGCGTGGGTAAATTTCAGCAAGCGAAGTTATGGCTACATCTAGATTAAGTGGCAAACAAATCAAATTTGACATGAGGCTGTGACTGGCACGGTTACCCACCAGCATGGCTCAGTGACACTGCTGTGTGTCGCCACCTGGGAAGTGGGGCGGAGCCAAGGCAGTGCATCTCCTCAACAGACATCTTCACCTGGTCTGTGCCGGAGGCAGGGGCTGTCTCATATTTTATCTGAAGAATGGTGGGACAAGGTCTCAGCGGAGACGAGCGGCCACCAAAAACCAGCAACCCCCCACCCGGCATGGCGGTCAATGTGTGGTAAAGACGGACACCTGAAAGACAAACCAGTCAACTCAACATGGTCCATCTTTTATCTTATTTCAACCTAGCACTAAATGCAGCACAATGTGCTAAATGTGGGGCTTTTTAAGTAGTGTAATTTAAATTAATTCAAGTTTTATCTAAATAAATATGTGTTTTATATATTTTATATCTGTATATATTTTTAACTATGAATAATTTTTTTGTCACAAAGAACTCAATCTTTAATGATCTTTAGCATGTTTAGCATATAACGGCAGGTCCAAAAATAATAGACGCTTGAGAAGCCCTCACCCCAATCTGATGAACACTCCACACAGGCATCTCTCCAGCCACCCAGACCGCCAAACAGCACCCTGACCGCCGTCCCTCGGCCAGCTCTGCCATACCCACCGGTGAGCATCAAGAGTCCAGGACCCAGCAGGACAGATGCCATGCCCACCCTCTCTACACACAGCTTCCCAGGCACGGGCACGACGGTCAGATCCGGAGGTTCGAGGACCAGTTTCAGCTGTTGAACGGGAAACCCTGAGAACATAACCATTTAGGTTTGGTATGATGATTGCAGAAGGCAGCAACTTCATTCATAAAGCACATTTTAAACCCAGAGGCAATTAAACATGCTTAACACAAGCAGTAATAGAACTGTTCTCATCATGTTGCATGGATACTACAGCTTCTGTGAGGCTGAAACTCCCAACCCACCATGTGAAGAATTAATACTACACCAAAAAGAGATTATACACAGAGTCCACTTCAGATTCCTTATAATCATCTGACTTCTGCTAAAAAATGTACTCAGTGATATACTGAAACAGAGTTGGCTACTGCTAGCTGCTGCTGTACTATACGATACATTTTGCCAGTCAGAATATTTTTAATAACTTTGATTTTTTGTAGCTTTAAGATTATGTGTTCATTCTCAATATTATCTGAACCAATCGTTTAATTATAAATGATATTCTTTGAAAATAGCATGCATTATTCATACTGATTACAGACACTATTCATTATTAAAATGATTACAGATTAGCTCGTACACAACTAATTTAGCTTATGAATAATACAGATTTTAACTCACTTTAAAATAAACTGCATGGTTGTCTCACAAATTAGACATTATTTAATGTCTGTTTAAAGATAATGTCTTCTTTTTTCAAATTAAACAAAATTAAAATGATGTACATCAGAGGGACGGGCTTACCAAGCGGAGGGCAGATCAGTGATTGGCTGGACATAGAGCCTCTAGTAGCTGTGAGGATGAAGTAGTGAGAACATTTCTGATGCCACTCCTGATGATACAGATCACAGAAAAAGTCAGTCAGTGTGGTTAAACTGCAATGCTCAGCAGCAGGCTGCTAACTGTACCTCAAACTCATCAAATGGCTCCAGGCTTTCCACTCTTCGCCTCTCCTGCTCTGGAATGAGGCTCAGGTAAAACTGGTTCATGTCCAGACACACTGCATGATCCCAGCCCTGCCAACACAGTCACTTACTGCACACACACTACATGTATATTTTAAAACATCCGAACAGATCGAGATTTTTCAGCGGACCAGTACCTTGTTTAAAAACCTCTGTGTTTGTGCTGTGGTGTCAGGATAAGTAGTGAGAGCATGCAAGGTGGAATTCAGCTTCAGAAAGTGATCCTGCATGACCCTACCAAAAGGGTCAAGGGGTCGAATCTGCTCGTACAGCACAAATGTGGACTGTAGGAATACTCTGGCTGCCCAGCCAATCACAGCATCTGACCTAGGATGAACAGACATAATCATGGCCACATGGGACCAGCTATATGGAATGAAGAGGAATCACATTCATACAATACACCATCTGGCTCAGTAATACTAACAGGAATAGTCAATAGGGCTGCAATTATCAAATATTTTTCTGTTTGAGTGCTCGCTTGAGTGCTTGTTTTTATTCCTAAAAAAAGGTTTTTATTTAAACTCAACACTTTCATTTGATCAAAGCTTAAAACCCAAGGCTTACTGTCTCCAGAACCAAGCCACCGAATCAACCTTTCTATGAAAAATGTATGATGTACATAAAAAAAATGACTATGAAATACAACTTCACAATCATAGGTTAACCTATTTGTCCTTAGTATTATTTTAATAAAAAAGTGGTGTACCCCATGCTGTAGCCCATCAAAGGTACAAAATAGTAAAAGAAAATATAAATAAACAATTCAGGTACTACTAATAATATAACTTAAACAGATTTAGAAATGTTATCAGCCTTTGAACATTGTTACTGAATAATTTCAGTGTATAATTTCCAATGCCAACGAGCAATACAATTTTAAATAATATTATTCAGCTTGCTCAAATTCAACTGATAACAGTTATTAGTTCATCATAATCTCCTCCCACCCACACTGAAATCTGACTGGTTTGCTTTGCAAAATAAGCCAATCAGGATGCTGTTAGTCTGTGGAATCGGAAACACACGCAGTGGTCCACACGTACACATACACACACACACTTTTTCACACCACTGTAAATGTGAAACAGTGACTATAGTCCGCATGTACTGCTCTTATAAACTGCAGTATTATTAAGCAAAATTTCTAAATTCTAGAGTCATTTTACTCATTTTTCAAAATGATCAAAATCCCTGTCCCGACATTATTAATGCTGTAAATGACTAATGACTAAATCTAAATGGCTGTTAATTAAGGAATATCTGCAGAAACATCTCTCAATTACAATTTCTTTTTCACATAGCAATATTTTCTCTTCAAGCTTGCTCTTTACACAGAAAACAAGGACATTTCAAAATGACCTAAAAGAAATTTGAACAGCAGCGTTTGAATTAACAGCACAACTGCACTGCATAGGCGCTCACACTAAATCTAAGTGTATGTAACTGGTTGACATTTTAACCCAGCTCCTGGGTTAAAATGTCAAATGTCATCTATTATGCGGACAACCAGACCAGATGATTCGCTGTGGCAACACCTTACAGGAGCAGCCAAAGGACGATGAATGCTGTTCATAGACTTCAGTTCAGCATTCAGCACCAGGCTGGGCCTAAACATCTCCCTCTGCAACTGGATCCTGGACTTACTGACTGAGAGACCTCAGCATCTCCAGCAACTCCACCCTGAGCACTGGAGCTCCTCAGGGTTGTGTGCTAAGTCCAATGCTGTTCACCCTGCTGACCTACAACTGTGCAGCACACATGCAAAGCTCCAACCACATCATCAAGTTCGCCAATGACATGACCGTGGTGGGTCTCATCAGCAAGAATAATGAGTCAGCCTACAGAGAGGCGGTGCACCGACTGACTTGTGTGGAGATTGTAAATGTAAAAAAAGATAGTCAAGAACACAAAGTTCCTCAGTGTTCATTTAGAGGAGAACCTCTTCTGGAATCTCAACACCAGCTCAACAGCCAAAAAAAGCCCAACAGCATCTCTACTTCCTGTGGAGGGAGAGGAAAACCCATCTCCCACCACCCATCCTCACCACCTCCTATAGAAGGACCATTTAGAGCATTCTGATCAGCTGCATCACTGTCTAGTTTGGGAACTGCACCATATCGGATCATCAGAGTCTCTCTTTCCTTCATATTGGACATTTACCAGACATGATACAACAGGAAAGCCACCAGTATTGTGAAGGACTCTTGATGTACTCTTCACTCTCCTACCATCTGGAAAAAGTTACCCAAGCATTGGGGCCCTCACTGCCAGACTGTGCAATAGCTTCTTTTCACAGGCCATCAGACAGCTAAACACTCAGTGACTTTCCACTCTGGACTGCGTGTGCGCACTGTTCCATTTTGCACAGCAATATTTGCACTGTTTTACTTCGCACATTTATTATTCATTTCACCTGTTTAGCGCTGTCTGTCTCATTGTTGGCTACATGTTTTTGGTTAAATATTACTCTTGCACTGCCTGTGTCCCCTGTTTGTAATTTACGTTTTACGTTTGGGCCACTCACCACTGCGTCTCCATGTAGGTGAGTGCCACCTCAGACAGCAGCAGTGTTGGGTTGTCCCACTGCAGTCCTGCCCCAATCAAGGCTTCCTCCACAGCCTTTTCATTTCTCAAATCCACCCCCAGCAAACGATACTGAGTACTGGACACATATAGTTGGTCTGGACACAAACATACAGCACGTTATAAAAAAAATACAGCAAGCGGTAAGGCTGAGGATGTTCTGCAGTAGCTGCTGGACCTGTGATTTCAGATGGTTTGAGATTCTGGTCTATCAAGCTTTCTGTCAGTCGAGGGTCAGCACCGATCAGGGCAGCTTTACGTCGGGACACGTCAGGGAAATCCAGCTCAAACACCACCACTCGTTCCAGGACTCCCTCTGCATGCAGCCGAAAGTAGAGGGAGTCAAACCCAGCACCCAGTGACAGAACCTAACAGACATAAAGATCAAAAGGAAGCAAGCAGTTTATGAGCCCTCTTATTCTATTCTCATAAAAAAGGGCTTTAGTGTCAGTCCAGTCGTATTTTGTCTGCATTAGTTTTAACATAGGATATGGACAACACCACAAATCTACAGGGTCAAACACATGGATGACATAACTAACAATAATTAAGGTAATGGACAAACTAAAATGTTATGACGCTGCACCAAAGCAGTTTTTTGCTTTTATATCGGTCTTCTTGCTAGTCCCCTAATACTGTATCTGAAGTTTCCAAAATTCCAGCCACTTTTATCCAGTCCCACAATAAGATTTCCCCAGGATGTTTGTTCTTTGTTTCTGTGTCTGTAGCTTTAAATGCTAATGAGGAGAAAAGCGGCCTATAGAAGTTGAGGGGGCATTTGCGGAAATTACATCATACACACCATTCACCAACAACAATGTTTGTGCAGATAGAAAATCTAAATACTCTTTGAACCTATCGCCATTTCTAGACACATAGACATAGATAGGTCCATAGACAGGCTAGGGGCACCTTTAATACACATAAAACAGAGCCTGTATATCTCTTAAATACCAACTAGATCTCCATTAGCTGCTTCTCAGGACATGACTTAGCACTCTTGAAACAAGGTGAAAGAGATTGTCATCGTGAAACACTGCAGCACAGCACAAATGTGTCCTCTGCTTTTAACAATCACCCTTAGTGAGCAGCCATGAAAGGCGCCAGGGAAGCAGTGTGTGGGGAAGGTAATTTACAGATCCATTTCCTTAACCACTACGCCAACTATTTAACACTGCAATTAAATGGCTTTTTGAAAATGTATTTATGACAAATATGATTAATAAATGCAATACGTATGGAAAACAAATAGATAAAAAAAAAACAGTAACAGTAAACAGTAGTGATAAGTAATTATTGGGGTAGAACATGTTTTATCCCTGACGACAGTGGTTAATATGCTACAATAAATATTGTTGCAACCAGCACTGTTCCCAACTCAGCTTCACTGCCCTTCTGTCTAAAAATTTGAGTTTCAGACAGCGTCATTCTCAGACTTACTAATCCCCATTGGCTTACTTATCTTTAGTAAAGTTTTCTATAATGTTTATTCTATTGTACAATAGGTGATTGTGATTGGGTGATTGTTAAAGGCAGAGGACACATTTTGTTGCGTCACCGTTTTGTTGCTGCAGTGTTTCACAATGACAATCACTTCACTTTTGTCTTAATTGTAGTCTTATTTGTCTCTCCTGCATGTCATGTAATATCATTCAAATAAAAAAAAGAGAAATAGTGCAGAGACAAATATACCACGGTGCACAGAACTATGAGTGGAACAATCTTACCTGCCTCCTTCCGCAGTGTGCTGTGACCTGCAGAAACTGTCGTACACACTGATCAACAGCCCTCCATCGAACATAATAACCTCTGGGAAAAAAAAAAATATTAAAGCAGCACGTCAACAAGTTCCTGGACAACGGGTTTCAAAATTCGGCTTCACCTGTTGATGAGGGGAGATCTGCGCGGGGCCTTGCAAACAAAGCGCCTCTGGAAGTCATCGTGGAAGTAGAGCTGCGTGGCGGCGGACGCTTTGCTCAGAACGCTGCTGTCATTGGTCCCCTGTACCTGCAGGCGCACACAGTTTCACTCAGAACTGTTCATGAAGGGACTATCTAAACGTGTGCAACACACAAATTATAATGATTTTAAAACGAAGTTGGCTAGCGGATAAGAAAGGGGCTACAGGAGGTTATCAGAAAGATGTGGGTTCAAATCCCGATACGCCAAAGTGCCACTGAGCAAAGTACCATATCCACACACACTGCTCCCCGGGCGCCTGTCATGGCTGCACACTGCTCACTCGGGGTTTGGTTAAATACAGAGAACACATTTCGTTGTGTCACCATGTGCTGTGCTGTAGTGTTTCACAATGACAATCACTTGACTTAAGTGAATTACAAAAAATAAACTGTCAAGAATTTAATGTTCTCCTACAAGCAAAACACATACACACATAATGTAACAGTTCAATAAAAAAGAAATGCTTTAATAAACGGTTAAGGTAAATCAATATATAATCAAACACGCAGCCACAACCTTATTTAGCAGGAATGAGTTTGTCTGTTTGATTAAATGTCTCGGACTTACAGCGATATCCTGCTTTTCGTGTTTATTCTTTGGTAAACGTGCTTGTTGCACTGGCGACATGTCTGAGGGTAGCTAGCCGTCCTCCGGCTAAAACGCACGCTGTTTACGCCTCGCTCTTCTCCCGTGTTTCATGGCGTCAGGAGGCTAAAGTTGCATTAGCGCCCCCAGCCGGCGTGGAGCGGAAACAAAAATCTGTGCTGAAGAACAGGTTATAGATGCGGGCTCTTTTAATATGTATATTATTTATTATGGACGGTCATCCACTGACAATACTACAGTCAAACACATATCAATTTTACCACTATTATTTTCTGAACACTCCTGGCTAAGACCACTAGAGGGAGCCAACATACCAGTAGTTCGTGTTTGAGAAGCGAGGGTGTAGGAGTTAAACGTAAAACAGAAAAGGATTACAAATGATAAAAATCAAAATATTGTGGTATATTAACATAAAACATTTTTTATAATAAATATTCCCTGGAATGCACTGATGCACGTCGATCTGGACTAGAGCATCTGCAAACAGTCCTTTTGATAATGCAATCATCGAGTAACATCAGTTATTACCTGATGCATGTAAAGGTGCATGTAAAAAGTTAAATCGAAAGTGCATTTGTTCGCAGACCGGGGCTTTCCATCACAGTCAACAAGGTTTCGTTTTCGTGCGTTTCGTTTTCGTGAGTCCCGGGACATGGCAGAAAAAACGCTGCTCCTGGAGGGTCTTCCCGACGACCTGGACAAGATCAAACCGAAGCTGGAGTTGTACTTCAGAAACAAGAGACGGTCCGGAGAGGAAGTCAGAGAAATCCGGAGTCACCCGACAGACGCGAGGAAGGCGCTCCTGGTTTACTTGGAAAATGACGGTGAGGAGGAGGTAGAATCTCGGTCTCAAGTCTGTGCGAAGTAAAATCCTAAATCGATCAGGTGTGTTGCTGCCTCCCCCGCCAGCCTGGGACAGGGTTCTGCGGAGAGAGCCGCACACCGTGCCGCTGAGCGACTTCGGGCCGGTGCAGGTGCGGGTGAAGCCGCTGGAGGATGAAGCTCCGTCCGCCAAAAAGCCCCGCTGCCCGAGACAGAACGTAATCAGCTCTTTTATCCACTTATTGAACCTCACGACTAACGTGAGACGTTTTAACCACAATGTTCGCTCGCCTGTTATCGTTAGTAGTGTCTTTATTAGTGGTCACTTTCGTTTCCAAACGTTATCCTTCAGCAAACGTATTTTAATGCTCCTCTTGTCGCCTGTAACGCAGCCTCCTGGACCAGGGACGCCGGGCGGGAAAAGTAAGGCTGTTTGCGATCGTTATTAACTCCGTATTAAAACGCGTTGAAAACCCACCGGGAAGTGGGCGAGTGTCATGTGACTAACGCGAGGTCACGTGGTTTCAGGTGAGCGTGACGTCAGGAACCCAGCGGTTCGGGCTGGAAGCGAGGTGCCACTCCAGCCTGCTGGTGAGGCTGGTATGTTTTTTTTTTTGATACCTTGGACTGGTTTTCAGGTTTGAACTTGAAGTTTATTCAAGTTTCAAGTGCAGAAAATGCCAAAAGCATTTCTTTTAAACAGTGCCGTGGTGTGATTTCAGGCCCAGAACCTGAGGAGGAACAGGATGGAATGTTCTTGGTCGTGAGCAGCAGGGAGAAGAGGCCGTTGCTCTCACTGTACTTGGAGCAGTTCACTGACCGCTTTGAAATCATGAAGCACGGCAAGAACAAATGGATGGTCAAATTTGCCAACAAGTCCGGTAGAGCAGGCTTCAGTCTTCACGAATCTCCACTTGAAAACGTTCTGCTGAATCAGCAGCTGGATCTGTCTGTCTTTCCTCAGATGCAGAGAAGATCCTGGCCAAGGAGCGGCATGATCTGGAGATATGCGTGGAGCCGTACAGCCCGGGGGGCGCGGCGGGACGACTGGACCCTCGGCGCTTCATCCTGAGCGGATTCAGCGCGGACTGGAAAGTCAAGATGTTTTCAGTCTTTATTGGCAGCTGCAGCAAGGGGGCTGAGCACACATGGGAGGTTCTGGATGAGGAGAACATAGTGGTCACCTTCCAGAGAGACATCGGTGGGTTTTAAGCTGGCCTGGCCTGTCTTTACTCTCCGTGAGTCTGTAGGAGAACGATACTTATACCTGATTCAGTAAGAATCTGAATTGTGAATGTCAGTAACAAAATTATTTAAAATACTTGACACAATTGAAAATTGTGGAAATGTTTAATATTTCCTGACATGTCCCATTACTTGACAAGGCAGCTCTGGCATCATCTTTAGCACATGCAGCACATGACTTTCGATCAGTTCCTGGTGACGGCTCAGTGATTTAAGGACAGGAATCAAGTTACAGGAATGTCCTGAACGTAATGAAAACCAGGATCCTGGCGTGCATGTAAACACTAAGTAGTTCTTGATGGAATGAAGAAATGAATTCTTGCTAGTTATCTTTTTTTTTGGTATGTTTTGGTAAACACAGAAGATGAACTTTTATTATTTTATTAGACATCATACTTCCTCATTCTGTACCATTTAAAATGCCTCTTACCAATACCTCACACACCCATGAATACAGCGGCATCCGTTTCGGGCAGCGGTGGCCCAGAGGTTAAGGAAGCGGCCCCGTAATCAGAATGCCGGTTCGAATGTCGATCCGCCAAGGTGCCGCTGAGGTGCTGCTGAGCAAAGCACCGTCCCCACACACTGCTCCCTGGGCGCCTGTCATGGCTGCCCACTGCCCATGGGTTAAATACAGAAGACACATTTTGTTGTGTCACCGTTTGCTGTGCCGCAGTGTTTCACAATGACAACCTCTTCACTTTCACTTCACTTCTTGTTTACTTACTTTTTCCACACTCCTGATGACCCTTGTCCATGGGGTGTGCCAGACATCTTAAAAATGTGTGTGTGTGTGTGTGTGTGTGTGTGTGTGTGTGTGTGTGTGTGTGTGTGTGTGTGTGTGTGTGTGTGTGAATATGACCCATGAGCTAAGTTTTGTATCGCATTCCTATATCACCCATAAATAAGAAGATCTGAGATCTAAAACAATATCAGTTATGAAATGACATTAACTTGATATAATGTTCACTGGGAAAAATCTAACATTTTGTTCAAATTATTATAAGCACTGACAGTAATTTCTTATTCTAGAAATAATCCCATTTTTGGAGAAGATCTCCACAAAGAAGTTACAAGGCCAGCAGATGGAAGTGTCCCGGCTGGAGCTCACCAGCTCTGTGTTGGTGCAGGGTGACATGCACAAGGTGTCTGAGGACGCACTGACACTGTACTTCAGCAACACCAAACGCAGTGGAGGCGGATCCATCAAGGTCATCAACTCGGCTGATGGGAGAATGAGCAGAATCGTCGAATTTCAGCACTGTAATGGTGCGTTGTATGGGATAAATGAGCCAGAGTAGTTAAAACATTTAGTTACGTTTCTTACCAGATCTGATCAGATATCATGTAGACAGTATCCTTTTATGTCATAGAGTGTCATAAAATGTGATAAAATTCAGTGAGATTGGGAGAGTGAGGTTGGATTGTACTGAATTTATATAGGATCTATATCCCCTATAGGTTAAAATCTTACTAAGGACCCATTTTTCACAATCTACAGCTTGAGTCACATTGTCAGCACGTTTTTTAAGGCCGTAACGGTATGAAATGTAATGTAGCTCATCTGTGAACCTCTCTGTACATCTCAGATGCATATAAAGTGGCACAGCGGCATCACCGCCTTTGTGAGACAGACCTGCATGCCCAGCTGTTTTACCCCAGCTGGCAGAAGGCTTTAACTGGGAGAACTCCGACTCTGGACGTCCCCACAGAGGTGGCCATTTCTGTCAGTGAGCACATCTTTGAATACATCACACAGACCAAAGAATGTGAAGAAGACTTCCGGAACTCTCTGGCCAGGTTCCATGTCAGTGTTTCTTTTGATAGACGCAATGGGCCATCTCATGTAGTACTGAAAAGTCACGTCGATCCAGAGTCTCTGGCGGCTCTGATGCTGGGTTCCTCCTGGAGAAGCGAACTTCAGAGAGAAGTTGAAGCTCTTCTGGGTAAATACAGTGTGGCTCAGCTGGACATCAAGCTAGACGTTTGGAAAATGATAGAAGATGAAGGTGCAGGCCTGAGGCATCATGACACCCTGGTCAACTACTTTAGTAACGTTGCTAAAGTGGTGGTTGTGGGTGCTGAAAGCGCCGTAAAAAAACGTGTTGAAGCCATAAAGTCCATGGTAGCTAAGGCCAGTTCAGAACTGGAGCGAGAAAGGAACACGGTTCAACGAAAGATCCCAGCGGCATCTTCAGAGGAGCTGGGATTTATATGGGAACTTGTCCACGACAAACTGAAAAATGTTGAATTTAGCAAAGATGAGGCTGACTTGACTTTTATTCTCAAAGGCTTAAGGCACCATGTAGCTTTTGCAGAAGACACCCTGAAAGACATTCAGCGCAACCTCATCTGTCTTCCATTGGACCTGTCACTGCATCTCAACAACTTCCTTAATTCATTTGACCTTAAACTATTTGAGCGACAGTACTTGACCGTGGACAAGCTAGTTGTTTCACTGGTGGAAAAAGACGGAGGCATTCAGGTACTTGGGCAGAAGGACGATGCACAGAGGGCAGTGGAGATAACAAAAGAAACCCTGACCGAACAGACGATCCATCTGACTCGAGACCAAGTCTCACTAACAGGAACCGCCTGCTGGGACGATTTCCTGAACGTTCTGCAGGACAAGGAGGAATTCTGCCATGCCCCCGTGCTCCTCGTGGATGACGACGTTATTACAGTTTCTGGATTTTCCAGAGCAGTGGGTGATGTTTCCAAGCAGCTGATGGGCTTCTTTGAAAATTGGCAATATGTGACAGAGAAAGTGCCCCTTAAATCAGTTAAAGAGGGAGAGTTTTTCCAGTCGATTCTTTCTGAAGATCTGGACGAGCTGGAGGCTACAGTGTCTTGCATAGCTGAGTTTCCCCCTCGCCTGAAGATTACAGCACCAAGATGCCATATGGAAAAGGCAGAATCTGTGGTGAAGCAAAAACTGGCCTCAGTTGTGACTGAGGTGCTCACCTATTCACGCGCAGGCGAGTCTAAAGTCCTCCAGAAGAACCAGGACTTTCTCCAGACTTATGCCAAGGAAATGGGATGCAGGCTGTACTTACAGCAGTTACAGCAGCCACCCAGTAACCTGATTACGGTAAGTGTCCATCTCACAAGTAGGCCATGTTTTCTTGGCCTCACGGTTGTTGAAAATGCCTCTCCTTCACCAGCCAACCAGCCACGCAGCAGTAGGAGCAGCTTCATCACTGGGCCAGACTAAAGTAGACACTGAAGGTGAATATTGGTAAAAACCGACTGTCATATTTATTTTCATATCATTATTTTGACATTACTCATCGGTCACATTCATGTGTGGACAGTATACATCAGTGGAGTTCTGGTAGTCCTTGAAAAGGGAGACATAACCAGGACAAAGGTGGACATCCTGGTGAATTCCACCAGTCAGAGTCTTGATCTAAACACAGGTATAACCATGAATTACCATCTACCCATTGATATAATATGAAAGGAAATAATTATACAAGACATTTTTGTTTTATGAATATGAAACAGTATTTGCTGAAGAATATTTCACTACCACTTTGAAGCGTTTGTCAATTTATTACAAGTATTTGCCACTACTTCTAATTATTACTGAGGTGTATTTCTGATTTATTGAAAAAGGCGTGTCTGGAGCCATTCTAAAAGCTGCAGGAAGTTCAGTGGTAGACGAGTGTGCTAAATATGGCAAGTCAAGCTGCTCCATCTCCATTTACCTCCTTTTTTTTCATCGGCATGTTGAGTTACTATAGCTCAGCTAACATTAACTGTGTTAATTAGGTACTCAAACACATGATGCTGTGGTTCTTACCAGCGGCGGGAATCTTTCATGTTATCACATCGCTCACGTGGTTGGACCACGCAATACCTCTGACATCACTTCCTCAACTGAGAAGGTCTTAGGTCTGTGTGAAGGCCAGCTTGCCTCAACCCTCGCTTTTCCGGCCATTGGGACAGGTGAGAAGCTGTGTGTTCCTCGTTTCTTCTCCTCTCTGAATGACCATACGCTAACAGCCATCGACATGATGTCTGCAGGACGGGGTGAAATTTCTCCGGAAGATTCCATCCGCGCCATACTCACAGGGCTGGAGAATCATTTGTCATCCAATGCTCCATCATGCATTAAAGCATTACACCTCATAGTCTATGAGCAGAATGTCTTTGACTCTTACAATGAATACCTGAAGAAAAGAAAGATGAATGTGAGATTACGTGCTTTCATTTATATTTTTTATTATAGTTGTCTTTTTTTTTTATTTTAACTCCCCTCCCTTTTTCTTTTCCCCCTTCGTCAACAGAATCCTTCCTCCCGCTTGCCTTCAAATGAAGGTATGCTGTCATAAGTCGTAAGTTCTTGAATATTACTTCTGCGTCACACTGACTGTGTCCTCGTCTGAACATCCCCAGTTAAGATTGGTGGCATAAGAATTTACGTGAAGAAAGGAGACATCACGCAGGAAACTGTCAAAGGCATCGTCAACTCTACCAATTCGGACATGTCGCTCAGGAATGGTTGGTGGATCTTCAGTCACTAATGATATATTAAAACATTTTAATGCTGTCTCCTTCTATACTGTTTATGATGATTTTATTCCTCATGCACTTCACGTTTTAGGGGTGTCTGGGGTGATATTCAATGCTGCTGGACCCTCTGTCGAACAGGAGACTAAAACTTGCGGTGGGTTTGAGACACCTAAATTCCATTTCAGGAAAGTCTTTGCAGTTTGGGTTTTAGAACCTCTCTGTGCCCATCTTTAAGGTCCATTAAAGGGAAATGATGCCAAAGTGACCACGGCTGGCAATCTGCACTGTGACTTCATCCTCCATATGTTGGGCCCTCACTCTTCAGCTGAGGTTCAGGCTCGAGTGAAGGGGGTGTTAGAGCTGTGCGAGCAGAAAAACATCACAACCGTGTCCTTTCCTGCAGTTGGCACGGGTAAGGACATCATCAGCACAGAAAATGCACTCACGTTAACAGTTGTTGTAATTTAGAGTTCACCTCTGGTTTCTTTAAAGGTGGAGGTGGAATAAAAGGCCCAGATGCCGTCTTGGCCATGCTGCAGGGCTTCCAGGACCATTCATCCCAGTGCGCCAACTCCGTAATAAAACTTGCCTACATAGTCATTGACCGGGACGCCGTCTTTCAGGAGTTTCTGCAGGGGCTTAAACAGTGGACGTCCAGAAAACAGGTATCAGCATTTTAATAACAATCTTAAACAACTGATTAGCTCTGAGCATAATTTAGTTATTATCGTGTTCTTATACAGTCACAACCTCTTGGCTAAAGGTTATAGTGACATAAAACAAATATTAATTCCTTCCCAAAGAAAGAAGGTAAAAATCGCATGGTCAGAATAGCATAAAACAAAAAAATTTTGTATTCCTCCTCAGCAACCCTCAATCAACACCTGACCTCCACAACCCTTCCTGCAGAAAAAAAAACCTCTGAAGCAGCCCACCTCAGCATACCAAATTACAGATCAGGAAATTACAATTACATTTACGCCATTTACCAGACGCCCTAATCCAGAGCGCCTTCCAATCAGTAGTTACAGGGACAGTCCCCCCCTGGAGACACTCAGGGTTAAGTGTCTTAATCTTACTGTGACTTTGTTATCTTTTTGTTCATAGGCGCCGACTAGGCTACTACCTTCCATGTAGCACAGAAGTCAAAATAACACTGAAAACGGTCTTGTAGGCTCACGGTTGAATCAATTAACCGTGGATAACGTTACATTCCGCACTACAGGATGAAGACGGTGCAGATGAGGAAGTGGAAGAGGAGAATATGGAGGACGATGATGCATCAGAGGAAGAAGACAATAACTCAAGTGGTTAGTTTCAAATGTTTCAGCTTGGAGGTCGGGATTGCTGAGGATAGAGCACCCCGTCACATATAACAAGTTTTGATTTGTTTGTCACCAGTTGAGTCTGTGCATGGTTAATGTTATAAGCTTGTCCACACCTTGTGAGAAGAGGTTTCAAGGCTAAAAAAAAATGTCGTAACTAATTCTTAACCTTTTCTGCACAGCAAGTAACATTGATGTACTTATTGGGCCACTGAAAGTCAAGGCCTTCTGTGGTGACATCACACAAGAGACGACAGATGCCATCGTCAGCAGCACCAACACCAGCCTCAACCTATCCTCTGGTACGGAAGCTGCTTCCTTTCTAACAGTCTTCTCACTTGAGGGTATTCCGTTCCACACTGGTTTCTCACCCGCGTTGGCCCTCCTGTAGGTGTCTCAGGGGCCATTCTCAAAGCTGCAGGACAGACAGTGGTGGATGAGTGCAACTCGAAGGGTACGGAGTTCACCTTGCAAAAACAAGAACAATAAAACCCTAACTAGCAACTCACCTTTATCTATATCATAACCTTAAGGTAACCAGCCCAGTGACGGCGTGGTCCTGACCAAAGCAGGAAATCTTGCAACCAAGAACATTGTCCACATGGTCGGGCAGACCAAAGAGAAGTGCATCACAAGTGCAATGTATAAAGTGTTGAAGCTCTGTGAAGACAACAAAATTCAATCGGTGTCCTTCCCTGCATTTGGTACAGGTAGGCCAGCACCGACTGTACCTGATTCCTTCCCTGTAGCCCCTTTGCCAGGTTGCGGCACCCACAATGTGGGGGTGGTGAGATTCAGAAGGTCTTGCCTGCCTACCGCTGTCAGGCTGTAAAACAGCGGACCACACATACATAGACACACACCAACCAACAGAACACCATTTCCATTTTTCTTCTGTGCAATATGTGTTTAGCTACCCACTCGGTACATATGTACACTTACTCATAATCTATGTGTACAGGCATTCACAAATATTTTTTACATATATTCATTATACTCATCTACACTTTTTCCAGACTATTTATATTATATTTTTATATTATACGATTGGCATATTCTCATATGCTATCTTTTTTTTTTTTTTTGCTGCCCTTATCTTGTACTGTCCACATTCTTCCGTGACCAGGTAATTACTTGTGGGACTAATAAAGGATCATCTTTTCTAATCTTATCTTATTGGAAGCAGCATTAACTTTTCAGAAATCTGTTAAAATTCACCCCTTTTTTTCTCACCAAATCCTGTTCTTACCAATGATGTTAAATGGAAGGATCACAATGTCGCTAATTAGAATGTTGACCAGTTTTTAAAAATAAAAATAATCCGTATACTTATATTTCAAGATTGCTTTAGTAGCTAGTCATAACCGCAGTTATTTACTCATTTCATTACGACGTGATTATTTCAAGTTCTGATTCCATATTAACAAATTAATGCAGCTCTAACAATGTGCATAAAGAAGCAGTGGCAGTGTTTTAATATTCTCGTCCTGACCGTGTTTTTTAGGTGCTGGAAACTTGGGAGCAGCGCAAGTAGCTCAGGCCATGATCGACGCCATCAGCAACTTTGTGGTCGACTGCCCAAAATCTGTCACACTTGTTCATATTGTCATATTCCAGTCAAAGATGATGGCAGACTTTGAAGGGGCTATTAAGAATTTCAAAAAGATCACCACTAACTCTTCACGTGAGTGCAGAATAATTGATAGTATATTTTTGTATAGTATAGTATAATTCTTTTTTTTTTTTTAATACAGTTTCCTTGTGTTGTCTTTCAGCAAGCAAAAGGCCAAAGTTAACAAGTCCTCAGACGAGCCCTGCCAAAGCAACCCAGAGTCTTGCTTCAGTCAGTTCAGGTAATTTGGTGTTCCCCACCACGTTAGTAGAAGTCTACACATCGTCAGAAGACAGCCTGGCCCAGTTTAGGAAGATCCTGCAGGACCTGATCTCAGAAGAGTGCACCAGCAAAGACCTGCCATCAAGCCACTTCTGCAGCCTTCAGCCAGATGACACGAAGGCCATCGTGGACCTCAGTCGGAGCAGCGAGGTGCAGCTGCTCATGACAACTCCAGAAACACTGAGCATATCTGGGAAAAAGGATGACGTTCTTGCTGCAGAGCTGAAGATCAGGGACCTCCTTCAGGCGGCAAAGGACAGGGTGAGTCGGCAGAAGGAGGAGCAGCGACTGAGCAAGATTCTTTGCTGGGAAGAGGCACGGGGGGAATCGTGGAAACCACTGGGCTCGCGCCTCAGTTATAACCTTGAGAAGGCTTTCCAGGGGAAAGAGAAAACATTTACCTTCCAGCAGCAGGGCGAGACCCGTACGGTGGATCTGAATAAGAAGACTCTAACAGACGGTAAAGGGAGGAGCAGGAATATCAGAAGAACTCTGCTAGGTGACTCTGACACAGGTAAGGAAACTTGGCTCCAGAGGTGCTTGCTGTTGTAATGGTATTAAATGAGGCAAATGAGAGGCCACAGAAAGATTTAAGACAGCATCTGAAAATGGCGATAAAGCGTTATTAGCACCCATACTAGTAAGACATTATTACAAACAGAATGGAATCAGACAGACAATTCTCAATCAGATTCATCAAGCGGGTCAGCACTAGCCCTGCCAAAAAAAAAAGGGTCGCATACTCTACAATTTGGTCAGACCACCTTTAGCATCTATTTTAGCATGCTAGTACTCAGATGAGCGTATGCAAAACCACAACATTCATTTTGGTTCAGAGTTGAATACATTTATCAACGAGAGTTTATGTTGATGATGGAGGTAGAGAGTTAAACTAGTGGGTAAATTCTTCTCCAGCCCATGCCAGAGACTCTCAACTGTTAGAGCTCTGGCACCCTGAAATATACCTGCTGCTACCAGAGAAGAAATATAACAATTGATGGACAAGTGTTGTCATTCGGTATCTTTATGTTGTCATCTGTCCGACTGTTGGTGAGACCTGACCATCAAAACACCGTCTCCACAGTGTGATCAGACACCTGATCAGATACCTGATCAATACTGATCTTAAGCTCAAAAAAGTGCTACATCCTTGCAAGGTGGCAGACTGGATTGTACCATTTCACATGGTGTGGGTGTGTAAATGATTGAGGCTGAAAAGGGATGCTCTCCTGTCACTCTTCACAGCCATCGTCCAGCCTCCACCAACATGGACACTGATGGACAGCAAGGATTTGGAGATCATCACCCTTCTGCCAACTTCTGAAGAGTATAAAAGAATTGAAAAGAGCTTTCTGAAATCCAGCATGAACCCTGATCCAGCATATGCCCAAAAGTTCCAGGTTGTTGAGGTAAAATCAAGTCACAACTTGCTCTTTACAGTCAAAACCACAATACAACATGTACAAAATATTTCAACAGATCCAAAGGATACAGAGCCGAAGCCAGTGGCATAGGTACGCAGTGTGGAAACAGACTGTGGACAAAAGACACCCCAACCAAGAGAACCAGCGGTATCTCTATCATGGCACAACCAAGGACATTGCACAAAGAATCAGCATGCATGGCTTCAACAGGAGCTTCTGTGGCAGGAACGGTACAGTGCAAAGCTTTTTCTACTCTGTGTGTGTGAAACAGAATTGTTTTCTCGTTGCTGTACATGAGGCGTCAAGTGTCCATACTTAAAATAAATGTTGTCACTTAAACCATTTTACATAATGCATTTTCACAATCGTGATCATGTTGAGAAAATAGTCTTGATTTCATTTACATTTCATTTAAGCAAATTAAAGCACATTAGAAGTGCATAACTATAAAAGTACAAATTCAGCAAGAACTATAGCCTCACATATTTGGCCTCAATAAATCACTTATATTTAAATAAGTTTACACAATGTGTATGTTTTTAGCTATACAGGGTTTTTGTGCTTTCCCTGAATGTGTTTCTATGACACATTTTTCCTTATGACTTTTCTTTTATATTTCTTATTATAACTGTCAGACATTCAATAGTCACAATGACTTTCTTTCGTTGACAAATGCATTCTGTGGATGTAATTAATATCAAAAAGTGAAATATGATGTAAGTGCTTCTGTGGACTAAATGTTTTTTTTTTTGTCGATACAATGCTGATTTTGTCATATTATAATTCAGTTTGTGTGCTGTTTGACCCTGGGCTCTGTATAGCTGTATATTGAATTAACCATTTGTATATGTAATAAAAAATGCTCTTCTTTTCTCCTACAGCAACTGTCCACGGTGCAGGCACATACTTCGCCAAAGAGGCTCATTATTCATGCCATGACAACTACTCGAACCCGGACACCAATGGGCTGAAGTACATATACAGAGCGCGAGTGTTGACAGGATCTCCATGCAAATCTCGACGTGACATGAAAGAGCCGGACCCTCTGGACCCCAGCAACCCACAGGCTGGTTTGTACGACTGCGCTGTAGACAACCTGAAGAATCCGTTCATCTTCGTGGTGTTCTGCGATGCCGGAGCTTACCCAGATTACCTCATCACCTTTAAGGGAGTCTGAATGTTCAGGGTTGGACTTTATGGTGCAAAAATATAGACTTGGGTCCATATTTTTTACATTTGATAAGCACCAAATGTATTAATATTATATAAAAAAAAAAAACCTGGATGTTTACAAATGTGCCAGATCTGTAAAATATTTAATTATATTTCAATATAAAAAAAGAAACAATGGCAAATGGGACTTCAAGTTTTTCTTATTATTTTTCTTATAAAGGGGGCTCCTGAAAAGCATTATTATTTGTTTAACCTGACTACTGTGTTATGATATTCTTCAATAATAAAATTTTTTAACTTTATTATTGTACCAAATATGAATGTTACTTGATGTATAGTACACTTTGAGAGTGTAATTTAATTGAATATCTACCTTGCATCATATTACAGGTTACAGTTTAGAACAACATTAAATACCCACGTTTTCCAGAAAGGCCAGTCCGTTCTTAAAGTGAACGTAGTGGATTCAGGAAAAATGGAAGAGTACAATTTAGGTTCTGCTAATGCATCCGGTAATTTTTCTATTTATTCTATTAAACGTGGTCTTGCATTCGCCCATAAATAAAGACAGATTTGGAGACAGTTGCCTTCTTCATTGAAAAATGTCTTTATTTCTTCAGCTGTTCAACAGAAGCTGTAAACGTATCCATTGTCATCTAGTAGAAAACTGCATGTTCACTCGTAGCCGCCAACAATAAGAGAAGAAACCATTCAAACATTCACTGGTGTCAAGGCCCTTTCTCCCACTCAGCATGATGCCCTTTAGTTCTGCTGTTCGATCAGTTTCCCCATGTTTTACAGTACAGCGCATTGTTAAATCCTGTACAATGGCACTTGCCCATACACTTTCAACAACATTTCCGAGTTGGCAGATTAGCCCAGAGTCCATTAGGTTATTTACTGGGAATTATTTAATGATGAAAGAACTTAAGCATCACTGTTTCTACCCATGCAGAGGATTAAACAAGAAAAATGCATGGAGCTAGGATACCCCCAACCCAAAAGCAAACAAAGGATTTTGTGAGTTCTAAAACCAGCATAATCCCCATTAAGACTGAGACACTCGACAAACGTCAACCTGGTGAGGGTAGAAAGAAAAGTAAAAGAGAGACGAGCTTCACTACATCTGCTGAGTGGAGTTTCCATTCCACGTGTTGTTATCATCTTCACTGTCTTCTTGAGTCCGTAGTCTGTAAATTTTCCCATCTCTTTTGAAGTCCTCTGGTCTCTTTTCCAGAACTCTTTTGCGAATGGTATCCCTATGAGAGTTAAAACAGTAATACGTTTCTCTGTTAGTATGGAGGTTACTAGTTCCTGACGAAATTCTGGCTGAAAGGATTTCTGAGTGATAAAGTATTGTCTACAGCTGCCACTTGATCAATATCAAACAAATCAATAAAAAAATCTGATCCATTTGAGCAATAACATGAAGAAACCAGCCAAATATTGTTAACATCCTGTGTAGGGTCTGACCTATGAGCCCATTCATTCCAGCCGGAGACAATCCCTACACAAAAGATGGAGATGGACAGCGTAGGATATTTAGGACCAATTTGGATGGCGCATTTTTTGCGTGTCGCATTTACGTTCTTCTCCAACGGAGATGTGTGGCTGCCTAATCGCTCAAAAAAAAAAAAAAGGGGGTCCACAAAGCACCTGCATTTGGATGCTCCTTGTCACTATGTAAATCAGACATGACCAAAATGAAAAACGTAAAGCATGCACACAGTACCATGAGGCAGCATTTGGTGCGCATCATCTAATGATGAACCATTTATTTCACAGGCTGCAGCGTATTTCATTCAATTTTATACCAGTCAATATTATACCCATCCCAGCCTCTTTCACACACATCATAGCAAGCTGGGTAAACTACATATGCAGTTCAATTCGCAACTGTAAATCCAGTCATAAATCATTCCTGAGGTAGAGAACGGAGTTTGAGACCTACTGTACTAGTGGCTTGAGACCCTTTAGTATAATCCGAGAATTGACTTTATACATTTGACTGATCATATACTTTCAGAATACAACAGAGTACATGAAAACTCACCTCTTTGGTTCTCCAGCTGGAGCAGAGGGAGAAGCTGTAGTGGAGCCCTGCTGGGTTCCCCCTGCTGCTGCTGCTGTTGATGATGATGATGCTGATGGTGGTTGTGGGCTAAAGATAAAACCACTGAGGAACCTCCAGAAAGCCAATAGGGGGTACAGCAGAGTGTGTAGCATGGCCCAGAAGCCCCCGCTGGATGATTGGACAACTGTTTGGGCTGGTCTGCTTGACTGCTGCAGAGTCCATGCAGAACAGAAAGTTTACATTTTAAAGTGAAAATGACTGTTTCTGTGCACACAACAAAATGTATCCTCTGCATTTAACCAATCACCCTTAGTGAGCAGTGTGTGGGGATGGGACCTTGATCAAAGTGACCTCAGTGGCTCCTTGGCAGATTGGAATTTGAACTCGCAACCCTTCGGTTACGAGTCCATATCCTTACCAGGCCACCACTGCCCCAGAAGAAAAGACATAATAATACTTTAATAGTCAGTTCCAATAGGCTTAAGATAAATGAAGTAGTTAAAATTTCACTACTCACAGGAAGCACCACAATGGAGGCACTAGGAGCCAGTTCCAACTCTAACAGGGTCTTCTCCAAATCCTCTCCAACAAACTCCCGTCGGGGGAACATTGTTGCCAAGGAGAAGCGTCCATAGCGGTTACCCAACTCCTGTAAAAAGGAGTATGTGGTGCAGTGAGAACAGAACCATGAACATTTAATCTAAAATGTAATCAAAATGTATTGTAATGAATACAAACCTGTGCGGCGAACTGCCGGGCCTCATGGAGGGGTGTGTTTGAGGGGAACTGATTGGTAAAAGACGAGCCGTCGGGTAGCCGGAACTGAATCCTTGCAACAGCACTGCACACAAAAATGACAACAGTCAATTATTTATTAATATGAGGAATCAATATAATATTATTTGCCAACATTTCCCCAATACACTGAGCTTCCATCCTGTTTAATGCTATCTGGAATAATAGCTTTTGAAAGCATACTTTTCTCATTAAATCACACAATCAGAAAATGGGCAATCACTTAATACCAATAATCTGCACCAGTTTTTGTCAATGTATTAATCCCAAATTATTTTTAGCAAATGTTTTGCAGATGTATTTATTACCTTTAAGCAGCCCAGTGATTTAGAAACCCTCGCAAGACTAGACTGGCAAACCATATATCTGTACTCTGAATCAATATGTTCAAAACTATTACTATCTTTTGGTGCCAGATGTCATTACCCAAACAGTAAATCTGTAAGAAAATATTACATTTCTGAAACCTCAGACCGTGTGAATAAAACTGAACTGAGTGAATGTTGGCAGATTCAATTACAGTAGTCTCGCACCTGCGCTCCCGCTGCGCCGCATCTCTCCGAGCGTCCATCTCTAACTGTCTGGCCTGCAGGGCTGTAGCTTGGGCCAACTGTACCTCTTCCTGTGTCTTGGCATAGCGAGCAGCTCGGTCAGCACGGTCCTGAGGACAGATTGACATGATTAAAGAGGTGATTTTACTTTGTGAGATTATTTGACATTAATATGAGTTCCTCTAGCCTGTCCTGTAGTGGCTAGAGATGGTGACGGGTGTAAAGAGTGCTTTGGCCATTCTGTTTCACTGTTCAGAGAGAGGCAGCTCAGACGGTTGGATCTGGAATTTGTCCCTTTATCATCTTCATAAGGGGAAAGGTTACCTCTCATTTCTCATGCTTTGTTTGCCCAGAGAATTTCCCACCCCTCCCCTTCAACATTATCTCCACCATTTTGATGGCTTCAAAACGTGTGAAGCACTGCACTTGCTTGGTGATTGCATTTACATTTACATTTACAGCATTTATCAGACGCCCTTATCCAGAGCGACTTACAATCAGTAGTTACAGAGACAGTCTCCCTGGAGCAACTTAGGGTTAAGTGTCTTGCTCAGGGACACAATGGCAGTAAGTGGGATTCGAACCCGGGTCTTCTGGTTCATAGGCGAGTGTGTTACCCACTAGGCTACTACCACCCTGATTGGATGTAAAAATGTTGGGGACCCTTTAAGAACACACTGACAAGGCCTGCCCACATTTGGTTTGATTAAATCTAGTACTTATGCTAATGAACAGGTAGAGAAATAAGAATTTCAGGAAAATTTGCTACTTACACATTGGCACCTCACCAGATTCTATAAAAAAAGCTAGCAAATATGAAGCATACATTTTTGAGTTGTCATTCTAGGTTCACTTTGTAGGAACTCAAATCAAGCTCAGTATGATCAATTTAAATAGAAATTGCTTTCAATAGATATGATTTATGCAACATGAATAACCATGGACAGTTTGTTAGATTTATGCAGATTTTATGCAACAACTTATGATTATCCATTAAATGATACATAAATATTGTCGAGCCTTCGCAACAGAGTTAAGGGGCGTCTACTTTCAACTGAACATATTCTGATACAGAATGTTTTTTTGCTGTCTATTTAAAAAAAAATAAATAAATACCAAGGCGATCTGCTGCTTGACACGCTCCCTAGCAGCTTTCTCCTCAGCCTTCTCCCGGTTCCGCTCCTCCAGAAGCCTCTTTGTCTTCTCATCCTCCTGCTTCCGCTTGAAGTCAAGCATGTCCTTTCCCAGCTTCCTCCGTTCCAGCTCCTTCTTAATATCATTCTAAATGGACAGAATATGAAATGAAGTTGAAGTGTGAAACATAGTCATTGTGAAACATAGCACATGGTGACACAACGGAATGTGTCCTCTGCTTTTAACCATCACCCTTGGTGAGCAGTGAAGGGCACCCGGGGAGCAGTGTGTGGGGATGGTGCTTTGCTCAGTGGAACCTTGGCAGTTCGGGATTCAAACAAACAACCTTCTGATTATGGATCCACTTCCTTTCCCGCTAGGCAACCACTGCCCCAGCTCACTTTCTCAAAGTATAAGATGAAGACAGTAAAAGGCTTTTTGTGTTTATGTGACGTCAGCGCAGCACAACATTAGAGGAATTTTTCTGGTAATAAAAAATGCTAATGTGATGCAAAATTTGTGTGTCTGGCACTAACCTCCTCTTCGCCTTTCTTCTTTTGCTCTCTTCTTTCTTCCAGCTTCCGTGTGAGACTTAATCAATGATAAAATAAAAATGGACCATTTAACGACATTAGCAAGCCAGTTGCAGTTTATGAGAAGACTCTAATAGTCATTTCTCCATATAGGTGAACAGGTATGACTATACATTAATAACGGAGACAGTGAAGGCAATTTAATTATACATCAAACATAATTGAAAAATATGCCACTTTTAATTTTCAGTGTAAAAAAATTAACAACAATGGCCGGGACACTGCAGCATTTCCCAAAAAATCTTCTAAAAAGCATGTTTACTTAACACTTAACCCTGAGTGTCTCCAAGCGGTCCTTGTAACTTCTGATTCTAAGCGCTCTGGCTAATGTAAGTACACGATGAGTGTTAACCAATGTGCTGTGACGGAAGCCACACTCACAAGTAGAAAGTCACAGATTTAGATACGGTTATGAGATTTGTGAAAATATACTATTAAATTATTTTTTAAAAAAGTGTTTCTGTGGGCAGCTGGGTGCCCAGGCATTTTACACATTGGATGGTAGCAGATAATGATAATGATGATGATGATGATGACAGGGTCTGAACTCACCGCTCCACCTTGGCATCCAGAGCTTCATCTGGTTGTGAGGCTGTTGAAGCTTCGTCAGAAGACTGGCTCCGGTCATCACTGTTCACCGTCCCGTGAGTCTCTGCACCGCTTTCCTCTCTCGGCATCGACAGTGATTCTGCTGAAGTCAAGGAGAAACTTTACTGATCACAGCAGAATTCCTTTAATGACCCATAAGCTCTGGTGCACAACCTTCAGAACCTGACAACAACAGGCCTGTACACCACACACAATCACCACGTTACAACCTCTGCTTTGGTCTATTTGTAAAGTTTTAGGACCACTGTGTGGAATGAGTGGTGCTTATTTCAGAAGCCATGCTGACAGCTTCTGGATGCTGCATCATGTGGCAATGTTGCACCTGATGAGAATTAAAGTAAAATTTTAATATCATAACTTTTTGTGGTTCAAGATCTCAAACCCTTAATTATTTATAAAGTGAAGAGATTGTCACTTGTGATACACAGCAGCACAGCACACAGTTTGTCCTCTGCTTTTAACCATCACCCTGAGTGAGCAGTGGGCAGCCATGACAGGTGCCCAGGGAGCAGTGTGTGGGGACGGTGCTTTGCTCAGTGGCACCTTGGCGGATCGGGATACAAACCGGCAACCTTCTGTTTACGGGGCCACTTCCTTAACTTCTAGGCCACCACTGCCTAGCCTATATATGCCTTTACCCATGATGACCCTGAGGTTTAAAACTAGAATTCAATCACAATCTAAGAAATTAAGACAACTTGTGACTCCATTGTTTCCTTAAGTGACAGTGGATTGGCTAGAAGGCCCACATGTGCTGTGTGATTGAAGTGGGCAGGATCTCACCTTTTGAGGGGGCAGCGACAGCAGCAGCAGGTTTTTCTGAGGGTTCTGTAGGACTGATGGGTGAATGGGGGGCTGTGCTGGTGGAGAGTGGCGGCTCCTCCACAGGTCCCACCTGCTGTTTATGCATCTTCAGACACAGAAACGCTGTATTTTAAACTCACACTTCTACAGTATCTCCATGGTCTACAACATAGATTTCCACAGACCAAGAGAGACTCTTGAACAACATTAAAATTGATGTACAGTTCAATGGCAACTAGGCAAGGCCTCAAATTCTCAAAATCCACAGCACACTGCACCATTCTAGAGGTTTTCACAGAGCCAGCAGTGCACATCTGACCTGCAGGACTTTGTGGATCCTCTCAGTGAGTTCTTCAGCTGACACGCTGCCAGCGATGACCTCCAGAGGAATCCCATTCTCACCAATGAAGAAGCTGGATGGGATGCACACAACTGGATCTTTCATTCACCAAATGTTAAGGAGGAACCTCAGGTACCCACATTACACCAATGTATTTATTAGCACTTCTCTCATATTCGTTGAGTTAAGTCAGTTGTACAAATAGCATTGCACAACTTCTGTGAATATGCTGTTTTCATGTACAACCCAAATTACATAGAAGCTGCAATGTTCCTTAAATTTGAATAAAATGAAAACTAAAATACTTTCAAAATCTCATTAGTCAACATTTTATTCACAGTAGACGTGAACATTTTTCTAATTGGTCAATTGTACACCTTTATCCACTAAATGAACTCTAGAAAGAAACTATGAATGCTCAAGTGTATAAAACTTTTTAGAGAAACACATGTTCCCATCCAGACAACGTCTTTCAATGAGGACATTGTGTATCTCAGAAGGACAATATAAAACCACGTACTGCAGCTATTACAACTGCATGGCTTTGAGTCCAGATGCTAAATTGTCCTGCCTGCAGTCCAGACCTATCACCTACTGAGAAAACTGGGTGCATTAAATAAAAAAATGTCAAAAGACAACCATGAACTCAAACTCTTCACATTATAAAATGAGCTAATTTTGTTCATAAAATTGTAAAATTTGCACTGCTATCAACTTTTTCAGGCAAACAAAAATCTGTTTTTAATCCATCACACTTGGTGAGCAGTGGGCAGCCATGACAGGCGCCCAAGGAGCAGGGTGTGCTCTACACATCTGAACATACATTTCATATCAGCATCTGACTAATACCATAGCACTAGAAAGGTCCTTGTAAGGATACAGATTTGGGAGAACTGGATGCAGGTTTCACTGGAAGAAAATAAAACATGGTAAGGTTGTGCAGGGTTACCGTGGGCTGGGGTTGCTATAAATCTCCTACCTTTTGCCATCAACTTTGATGGCTACACAGGAGCCGTTTGTAACTTCGGCCACTCGGTCATCCTCCCAGCTCAATGTCATCTGGCCAGACTGCTCATCATCACCTCGATTCGGCAGAGTAACAAGCGATTAGACAACTTATTAACCATTTCAGATACAAAGGACCTGAAATTCAGTGTGCTGGGTAACTGCAGTGTCATAAGCCAAAGCGTGTTTGGTGCGAGCAGCGTTATCATGTTAAATGTGTTTGGTGCGAGCAGCGTTATCATGTTAAATGTGTTTGGTGCGAGCAGCGTTATCATGTTAAATGTGTTTGGTGCGAGCAGCGTTATCATGTTAAATGTGTTTGGTACGAGCACTATTTTGGCTGCTCCGATGATCAGATGACAGCGTTGGCAGCGTCCGCCAGCCAGCGCGCTACCGATGACAGTTCGTCATAAAGGGTTGATAATAAAAGTGATTATAAAACCACGGGCGTGAGCTGCTTTAACATCTATTTACTTCTGTGAAACGTCATAATCTGATATGAGAGTGAAGAGAATGTCCGTCTTCACCTGACTGAAGCTAGCGCTAATGGCTAGGCCCACTCTCCTCTCATCCAGGCTAACGAGTCATGCTATCAGTGTGCAGAGAGTGTATGAAGATGAAAATACCTGTTATAACGACGACGAATATGGCATTGTGCTGTTTGGCGAAGGCGATGGCAGCTGGAATGGAGCCCTCAAACCAGCGCATTTTGACGAAATCTGTTAATGGAGATCAGTGTCTGTGGAGAAGTCGTTGCATTAAATCCACACAGCAGTCAGCTAGAACCACCAGCCTCATCACGGAAGTGGCAGCAAAGCACCCTGGGAGTTGTAGTTCCATGGCGTCTACATGACATTTCAGTCATTCCTGGGAATAGGCACAAATGGCAGCATTATGCTGGGGAAATACATGTTTAAAGATATACTGTTAATTCTTATAACAGGCCAATCCTTGCAACAATGTGTGTATATAACAATTTTAGTAGATAATATCATTTGTAATTTAATGTAATATGTAAAGGTAAAAAAACATGTAATTTATACCACACACACAAACATAAAAGCATCAGTTTTAGACATGAATTTAAAAAATGTATTGTTTCAGTAATAAAAAGAACAATAACAAATGAAAAGACTTAACAAAGAAACAAGACCTAAATCAACAGATATCATCCATGAGCATGACATGATATTCTAAAATGTAATACTGCTTTGCACAAATTTTGGTGGATAGCTAATGTGTAATGTTAATTTAGAGAATTTTTCCAAAACCATGAGGATGCAGGAATTCTTTATTTACATCCTCATTTTAAGCATCAACAGAAACAGCCATTGGTCAACATTAAAATTAAAAACAGTGGAGTAGTTCTGTTTTTTCAGCTATAATTCTTTTCTTTAGACATTTATCTCATTTTGTTTTTAGAAGCGATATGGGGTTGATCTGTTATGGCTGACACATCTGATTTAATATAAGTAGCATTAGCTCCTTTTTATAATCAGGACATGAAATGGGGTGTTCAGAATATAGTTAACCCTTTTTACTTTAAAATATGTTTTTTTGTAAATGTCTTTGACAAACTATAGATAACTATTGAATCCAATGTTTTTAACCATGCTACTGTGTATTTCTTCAGTCCCAAGCCCAGGTAAATGCGTCAGGAAGGGCATTCAGCGTTCCCAAACCTGTACAATTGCCAGGCCAATTGAGTGGACAGCCAGAACGACTGATCCACCATGGCGACCCCTAATGTGAGCAGCCAAAGAGGAAAGATCTTTTTACTTTATCATGAGATGCTTTTTGAATGCTTTTAAAATATTTCGTAAAAGTTTGAAATTATGAATTGTTATCTGGGACATGATAACAAATATCAGTGATGATCTGTCAGTTTCTACATTTCTTTGATCAACATAATCTAATGCAAAGGCCCATGTAATAAATCACCCTCCCCTTCCTTCACATTAGGTGGCCTAGTGGGTAAGGAAACAGACCTGTAATTGGAAGGTTGCCGGGTTGAATCCTGAGCCGCTCACTAAGGAGATTGGTTAAAAGCAGAGAACACTTTTCATTGTGTGCACCATTTGCTGTGCTGCAGTGTATGACAGTTACTTATTTTTCACTTTAAAATGCTGCTTTTCCTCTTGCTGTTTAGTTCTTGCTGAGTTTCACAACCCCGTCTCATCACGTTTATATTAGCTTTTCACTAAAACTGGAGTAAAAAATTGCTCTGCTCATTTCAAACAATAGGTGGTGCAATAGGACCTTCAGATTCAGATTCTAGTGGTCTGGGAATTTGTGAATGCATTTAATAACTACTGATACCTGGTGTGGCTTAACTCTCAATTTTGTGCCATAGATGTGCATTAACCATGTAAATGAGCTTTGTCTCTTTATTTCATGCAATAAATACCTGCACAACCCAAAATGTTTTCCTTGTTTGTCATAAAAGATCATGTGTTGGAAAAACTGCTGCTGACAATTAGACATTACAATACCAACACCCACATTTTTATCTCCCCTATTAATCTGCTTGCAACATATTCTAATTTCCAGAGAAGAATCAATCATGAATAATTGCAAAAGGGTGATACTGTGACATTGTGGCTGGTGGCCACTGCATTACTGTAGGATGTGGGTGAGTCGTGCTGTCTTCTTATTGCTTCTACCTGTGTCTCATAATTTGAGTTTGGTTCCTTTGTTCTTTGCTTCATCTTATGTACATACATCCACATTACCAAAGTTCTATTTTCTGGCCTTCTGACTACCTTAAAATAAACATGTTCCTTTGCAACTGTGCCCTCTGGTTGTCAAGTGTGACAGATACACAAAGAGAACTTGTTCAAACTATTACAATATAATGATCTAATCCAGGCCTAATGCCTAATTAAACCACAGACGCAACAGGCTCATACTCAAGGGGGGGAGTCGGGGGACAACATTGCTGAGACTCATCAATAAACAGAACCAAATGTAAGCAGCAAAACACTTTACAGTTCAAAACACAATGGAATTGCCAATTGAGCACTTTAATGCAAATGTCTTAATTTCCCATGGACACCCCTGCAGCTCCTCCGCATGCTGACCTAATTTCCCACAGTCAGAGTGGCATCATTGCCACCACTGGACACAAAAAGTATTTTTCACATGGGAAACGCACATGGAAAATGAAGCCATCCAATTTAGAGTGACAGTGTTGTGTGTCCCCCAGGCCCTTTTGGCAGATGGGTAATTTTTTCTTCACAGTAAGCTACTTTGAGGTTATCACGAAGACACAAGAGCTGGAACTGAGGCATATTTCACAAATGGCCCGGTCAAAGGGGAATTGAGATGAAAAGCAGCACAGTGTTAGATCAGACAGGGATTAGGCTGGCAGACCTGTGGGCCTGTAGGTCATGGCCCATGGACACCTTGCTGTGTATTACATTTCATCTCAATCAAGGTCATACTGTGATATTTATACACAGAGAGCATAAAACCATATTTTAAATGATGATAGAAAATATGAGATTGGGACAAACTAGATGTACCCTTTTGTTTTACAGTTCATTAAAAACATTACTTTTTATGTGTTTATGCACAAATCTACAAATACAATTATGCAGAAGATCATGATAAGCTTACATTGTCTTTCTGGGCATCATCAAACAGGAACCCAAAGAACAGGAGACTTCTGAAAATCTTCAAGGTTCATTTGTTCACAGCTTAATAACAATATTTCACTATAAGATTATTAATCAGGCCCAGATCCAAATTGAAGGAGCAGCTGAATTGTTGAATGATGTACAATATTACATACAACAATTTAAAATCTGACCACTTCTCCTGAATTTTATCAAGACAAAGACCAATAAGAAAAATGATTGGCCTGTATTTCAGCCATATTTACAGAGATACACAAACAATGCTGCATTGAAATCTCATATACATTTGAATTTGAATTAAAATTGTTAAATGATGCAAGGGCAGAATAAGTAATCATTGTGATTCAAGTTTCTTTCCAAAATCTGCATGAAATGAAATCATTATGGCCTGTCATGTTCGACACTGTGAAGTGGCAGAAATGTTATTTCTGAAGTGCAGATGACTGAAACAGTGTGATGATGTGATAATCATGAGTAACTATAGCAGCCTGCAGCATAAGGCAATTCACACCGAATGGGGACATAAAAGTAAATTAGAACTTGAGGACCTGTAAAAACCCTTTAAAGTTAAGCAGGGAACAGAACAGAAAACAGAAACAGAATTAGCAGAACTGAGAAACACCTATTTAATATGCAAATTATGCAAGTACCTTACATTGTAATTCCATTCAATTCATTGTAACCATCATTTTCTCACCGGGGTTCCCCAAGGCTCAGCACTGGGACCACTACTCTACTTATTTTTACTTATCTACGTTTTTTTACTTATTGTTAGTTTTACTTTATTTTTATTTATATTCCTAAATGTATGTCTGTCTCTGTGCACTTGTTTTATGTCTTGTACATAAAATACATTTTATGTCTTTTCCTCTGTGCAGTGTCCTTCTGGATTCTGATTCCACAAATATCTGCATCACCACCTGGGCTGAAATATCTGTTCTCATGGCTTTTTCTACACGGTCCGGAGTTTCGTATTGTCAATGTTGTGTGCCTGATTGCCCTGACAGTTTTCATATGTGTAGTCATATAAATGTGTGCCTATTGTATCCTTCTTAGGTCATGAGTGTTGTCATGTCTTGGTAGGTGCTTGTGTTTTTTGTATTAAACCCCTTTTTGCTGTAAGTGAGCACTTTTTAACTGTATGGTGCATGTTGTCAATGTATTATGGGCTTATGTTATGTTATGTCTGTTTTCTGCACGGGTGCCGACGACACATCACTCATACTGACTACACATCCCCCGTTGCAGTCATTAGCTTAGCTTTTTCAAATAAACACAACACACCGTAGGTTACCAGTTTCATTAATTTATTTACTTATTGTTAACCATCCTAGTGAACAGTGAGTTACCCACTGCTTCAGCTTCAGTATCCATTTATAGTTCCACACAATTACGCATACACACCGTTCACATTTTCACTGTGGTTTTCTGGTCCAGCAGCAAAAATATTCCCCATAGAAATGCACGCCCTTGGAGAACGGTGCCATTATAGGCCAGCTTGGGACATGGGAAAAGGGTGTTTGTGTGATGTACTTATGAAGTGTCTGTCTGCTGTGTTTATTTTGTTAATGTATAAGTATGATTTGAGTCATGTCCTTTGTTTTATGAAATGGTAAATTGTGAATATGTACGGGGATATGCTGATATATAGAAATCTAGAGTTGACCTGGTTATGACCGCCTGCTTCCCCCCGTGCCATCTTGAGCTCACCTAATAAGGCTATGATAGTGGGGTGTATTTAAGGGTACAGCGTAGAAGGCCAGGGGCCTTTGTGTGGGTCAAGGTCAGGTTGGTGGTTCAGGGATTGAGGAGCCTTAGTGTAACAGCTTGCTGTGAGGCTGTGAATCGGTATCTTTTGTACATATGTATATATTGATGCCTATGATGGCCGGTTAGGGTAGTAGCCTAGTGGGTAACACACTCGTCTATGAACCAGAAGACCCAGGTTCAAATCCAATTTACTACCATTGTGTCCCTGAGCAAGACACATAACCCTAAGTTGCTCCAGGGGGTACTGTCCCTGTAACTACTGATTGTAAGTCGCTCTGGATAAGGGCGTCTGATAAATGCTGTAAATGTAAATGTTTATGTTTTTCTACAGTATTTTTGTCAGAATTTTTGAGCTCTTTGTGCAGATCCAGATGAACCAGTTTCAGGAGGTCCTGGAGGCTGAAAAATGGGGTGGTGAGAATGGGGGTCAGCATTTGGCTGAAACTCGTTCATCTGAGCCGTAGGATCAGCAGCAGCCAGTCTCCACATGCATCCAAGCAGCCGATCTGCCAGGGCCATCCCCAGCAGCCTGCACTGCCAAAGTTGGAGGAGAGTGACGACATTGAGCAATTTGAAAGGCTGGTGGCAGTGTACCTCCTGCCCTATCTTACGGGGTGGGTGCGAGCGGCCTATGTAGATCTACCGGGAGAGGTTTCGAGATCCATACATCTGCCCAGGGGAAATGCCCAGGGAGCTGTATCATCGACTGAAACTCACGAGGCAGGGGGGAAAGGAAGCTGAGGGTTTGGTGTGTGAATGGGAATGAACATGTTTATCCTGTAGCGGAGGATGGGGGTCAGGCTTTCAGGTTAACAGCAGGGTACAGGAGAGATTAAGTTATCCAGTGGTGTTGGGCCAGGATGTTTTTATACTTCCAAAGTTGTTGCAGGCCTCTTGGCCCCTTAGCATTTGTGTTACCTGAGCAAAGTTGAAGGACATCCTTCAACGGCTGTGATGCCCTATAGTGGGCAGAACTTAACCCACTTATGCAACCGAAAGTGCTTAAGACCCGCAGGCAGAGGCAGAGGGAGAAGTTATGGGGAACAATGCAGAAGATGTCAGAACCTGAGGTGGGTTCAGAGGAAGTTGGGGCTGGATTATGGGAGCTTCCCAGTAATTTTAGCAGTCTGCAGAGGGAGGATGACACCTTAAGAGGGGCATTTAGTAAGGTCATAGAACTTGAGGGGGTGGTAACAGGAGCACCTAAAGCTTTATCTAGGGAATACTATTTTATTAAGGAAGGTCTACTTTATCATCAACCAGAAGGGTTGAGCGCAGAGCAGCTGGTGGTCCCAGAAGGTCTTCGGGCCAAGGTGTTAGATCTAGGACATGACATCCCATGGGCCGGACATCTGGGTAGTGTTAAGACCCTTGAGAGAATAGCCACACGTTTTTACTGGCCGGGGTTGTACACAGAGGTCCAGCAGTATTGTAGGGGTTGTCCCACATGTAGCATGTAAAACCTGCACCACTTATGTCATTCCCTATAAATGGTAAGCCATTCCAGTGCATTGGTGTAGAAATTGTTGGACCCCTGGAGAGAACCCAGTCAGGTCACAGGCTCATTATGGTAGTGTGTGACTATGCGACAAGATACCCTGAGGCATTTCCCATGCGTAAAGTAATGGCCAGTGCTATTGCTTGGGTACTTTTGCAATTATTTTCACGTGTTGCCCTACCGCAGGAGGTGCTCACTGATCTAGGCACGGCTTTCCTATCACGAGCACTTAGGCAAATGTACAGTATGTTGGGGATTAAGAATATAAGGATGACTCCCTACCACCCACAAACAGATGGGGTGGCAGAGCGATATAACTGGACTCTGTAAGGCATGCTGCAAAAGATTGTTGCAGCCAATGAGAAAGACTGGGACATGTGGTTGCTCTACCTCCTGTTTGCTTATAGGGAGGTACCTCAGGCCACCACTGGATTTTCGCCCTTTGAACTTTTGAATGGACGCCAGATGAGAGGGCCACTGGATCTGCTGTAAGAATCCTAGGAACAGCCTCGTCCAACAGGAAGTAGCAGTGTCATCATCAGTGTCATCAGAATGTGGGACAAGATGGAGGAGCTGGCGGGCCAAGTCAAAGACAACCTGGAGCAGGTCCAGGAGTCAAAGGCCCAGCGGTATGACAAGTCAGCCTGCAATGGACTCTCCAGCTGGGACAGAAAGTTCTGCTGTTCTTGCCTACAGCTTTTGGCCAGGTAGTAGGGGCCTTACAGGGGGTGTCGTCAGTTGGGACCAGTTACTTATGAATTTGAGATGCCAGAGCAGCGCAAATCCAGACAGACATTCCATGTCAACCTGCTGAAGGAGTGGCAGGAGCAGGGCCTGCCTCTGAGTCAGCAGCTGTTGGTGCAAGCAGTGATGGGAGGGATGATCTATCAGAGCAGTTCTTCTCATTGAGGGCTACAACCATCCAGGGTGGTAGTAGCCTAGAGGGGGCCACACTCGCTTATGAACCAGAAGACACAGGTTCAAATCGTGCTAACTACCATTGTGTCCCTGAGCAAAGAGACTTAAGCCTAAAATTGTTCCAGGGGGACTGTCACTGTAAATGCTGATTGTAAGTCGCTCTGGATAAGGGCGTCTGATAAATGCAAAAAAGTGTGCCCTGGAGGCATGAGGCATGTTTTGGGGAAAGGGGGATCTGTCCACAAAGGGACAAGGTGGATGCCCTCTGGGACTGTCCAAGGCCACAGACCAAGAAGGCGTTGCGTTCCTTTCTGGGGCATGTGGGTTGGTACATATGTTTCATTCCCAACTTTTCCTCTTACAGACCTGATCCGGAAGTCTGGTACCAACCAGATTCAGTGGGGTGAGTAACAGGAAAAAGCATTCGAGGACCTCAAATGGGTTTTACTCTTTACAGTCCATACTGATGCCTCTGGGGTTGGGCTGGGGGCAGTCCTCCTTCAGGGGGAAGGGGCTGAGCAGAGGCCTGTGGCTTACATAAGCCGCAAGCTCTTCCCATGTTAAACAAGGTACTCAGTGGTGGAGCTAGAGTTCCTGGCAGTAAAGTGGGCTTTGGACTCGTTAAAATATTACCTGTTGGCACGGAAAGCGCAGCCCCGAAACAGGAAACTGAGGCCCCTTTTATTCTGGCTGTCCACAGCAGGACCAGGCATCCTGCAAACACAACACAAACACAGAACAGACACAGTGTTCATTACTGGAACTCTAGTTCTTTCTCTCCTGGAGAAAATTTTAAAAATATTACCTCCCTGAATATTCACCACAATTCAAATTATTATGCAAGTTATATATTTTAGTAGTCAAAATAGTCAATTGCAAATGACATTCAGCAGTCATCAACCATTAGAGTAAAATTTGAATGTTACTGAACAAACATCCCATTGAAAACTTGAAATGCTCTGTTTTAAATGATTATGCACAAACAAAACACTTGTGCTTGCAAATACTTTGTTCTTTTCATATTAGATTGTTATCTTCACAACTGCATTGCATTGATTCTGAAGATTGTGCTCTCAAAATGAATGTGCAAATGCATCATGTTTTGCTGCTTCCTATGCACTTCCCATGTAAACAGTCCTGGACGGAGAGTACAGATGTCCATGTTGCAGCTACAGCACTACAGGACAAAAAAGGGAGGTGTGGTGTGATGGAGGATTTAAAAGAAATATGTTTGAATGTGGACTATACTCATTTAATTGCATCTCAAAATTAAGATATACAAGCTGTAGTTTCTGTGATAAGAAGTGATGAGAATGTTCAATTTATCAATATGAGTGTATATATGAGTACATGTGTGTAAGCGTACTACAAGAGACAAATTTAGTAAAATGCTTGTGAGCCAATAATCATATTTTTGTAAAATTTATTTTGAATTTATAAAATTCATCAAACAGAGAGAAATGTACACCTGCTAAATTTAAACAGATGATTCAGCGCCAAGCACCAGTGTCGTCCAGGCATCTGTCACAATAAGTCTGGAGCCCGAAAACTGGCCTCCATTTTCAGCTTTCCGACCATGCGTCCTGACTTGAGAAAATCAAAGCACACACAACAAAGATTCATATTTAACACGTTTTAGAACTGTTAAATGATGTCTTGTCTTTGTCTAATGTGGTTGCATGACCATGAACCTGGGTGTAAGAGAATGAATGGATTGGTGGGGGTATAGGAGTTTTGTGGTGTTAAAAATAGCAACATAAAGTGTTGGGGATGTTGATGCTGGCTCCAGGGCTGTGCGGACGACTCCAAAGTAGTTGTCTCAGAGGTGGTATGCACCTCTGGATAATGTCCTTTCCCTGCCTGAATCTCTGGTGGGGTTCGAGGCCAATAGGGTCCAAGGTGGTCATGATGTAGTACCACGACTCAGTTCCTTCTGATCAGTCACCTCCTGTTCAGGTGCAGGGCCTAACATCAAATCCACTGTAGCGTGTATCTCGTGTCCAAACATAAGGGTTGTGGGAGTGCACCTGGTGGACTCTTGGACTCCCATCTGATATGACAACAGGACCAGAAGTAGGTGCTGATTGCAAACTCGCTGCTGGCAGCTAGCCAGGATGGCCAGCTGGGTTGCGATGGTGCAATTGAAGCGTTCAACAACCCATAACACTAAGGATGCATTGGTCCTTGCCTTCTTGACCCCCCCATCGACAAGACTTCAGAAAATACTTCAGCCTCAAAGTACCAACCCTGGTCACTGTGGAGCTCTTTAGTTGCCCCAAAGTGACAGAACATCTCATTCACCACACACCTGGCAGTGGTAACTCTAGTCAGGGACTGCATAGGCATTGGGCCACCAGTATGTAGCAGTTGCCTCGTTCATGATGGGGAATGGGGTCCAGTACATTGACAGCCACCCTTTCCATGGAAACTCCCGCCCAGTACTCATGCTGGGTAGAACCCTTCTGTGCTGTGCAGGTGTTGCAGTGATGCACAAATAGTTTCACAACCTGGTGACACCAGCAAAACTGGGATTGGAGATGACTGAGAGTCTTGTCCATTGTGGTGTACAAAGTTGACCACTTTGATTAGATTGATTTAGCAGTGTAGTTGTTAATCAATTGGGGATTTGACCATCTGGATTTTATCCTCTGGTTCTTGGGGTGCAGGAGGTCTGTTATCTTCCAGCGTCATGAACCAAGGAGACAGGATGATCTGGCTTGAGAAAATAGTGCATCTTAATGCTGACTCAAGCTACACATAAAATGGTGGCATCCAACCTGTTTATGTTCCCTACATCTTCCTCCAGAATTTCTTAGATTTTTTTGCTCAGCCACAAGATGCTTGGTAAGTGGCAGGCAATGGGCCACAGATGGTTGGGTTTCTCATTACCAGTGACAATATTCTGCTGTACCAAGTGTGTATGTGTACATACATCTTAAATATGTGTGAACATGCATCTTTGGCAGTGAAATTGTCAGCAAACTGATCCAGTAGTTCTCTCAGTTTTCTGGACCGTTTCTAGACCATCACAGCTCCGGTGGTATGGATCTTTGATGGGTTGCTTGATCTCAGCTATTGGTGGTGGAGTCAGATTTCGTGGAGGCGAGGACACCATTTCTGAACGTGTGTGATTTGAGGGGCTCCTGGATGGTGGTGGGGTTCTGATCCCGCAGTTTGGAGTGTTATAGGTCCAGGTAGACAGTACACAAAAATACATTCACTATTTACATTTACAGCATTTATCAGACGCACTTATCCAGAGCAACTTACAATCAGTAGTTACAGGGACACAATGGTAGTAAAGAGGATTTGAACCTGGGTCTTCTGTATCATAGGCTACTACCACCCTATCACTATGGCCTTTCACCTGCCCAGTAGGTCTTGTCCAATTGTGCAAGTTACCTAACTTGAGAAGGTGATTGATGGTATGATTACAAATAAAGACTTAGAGGGAGTGTTCCCCCGCATTTGGTTGAGCTCACATTGTCTCCCAACCCACCAATTTAAGTGTGTTGGTTCATGGCAGAATTCTGGGCAAACCAGGGACATGGTGGACCCAGTATCCACCAGGGCTCTGCACCAAAAAAACATCAAGGTTACAGTGCCCTGCACCGATGACATCCCTCCATGGTGTTCTGGGAAAACTGCACCAGCCCTGTTAATCGTAAGCAAACTCATTGCCTTGCACCTTAACTCCTCATCATCACTTTCATTGGACTCCACTCGATGAGCCTGGTCCCTCCCACAACCGGCAACCTTCTGATTACGGGGCCGCTTCCTTAACCGCTAGGCCCCTAAACTGTGTGGTCAGCTATACCTGGATGAGGTAAGTATCTGGCACTACCCCACCATGGTAATGGGGCAGCTATCCTGTTCCTGCTGTAGCATTGCTTGATTGCCAAATGTAATGTAATATATATAATATAGACATGTATCCCACAAAAATACTCAAAAGCTTAATATGATTGTGGAGCCTTCCAGGAGCCAAGAGGCTCCATACTGTGGCATGGAAATTACATAATTTAAAACCCTGAGGTTGGGTAAGTAGACCACAGGTTATGTTCTAGCTACAGCAATCAGACTAGAGATTGAATTTAAATGGGTTAACTTGTCTCTCCATTCACAGCCAGGCTACTCTTTTTTTAGTCTGGGAAAGTCCCATCTAAGTCCCTCCTGTTTTCTTCTGTTACCTGTTCCAGTTTAAATTTGAAATGGTTGCCTCTGTGGAAGAGAATCTTCTCTCTCAGTCATCAATGATTATACACTAAAGCCTTGCTTCTCAAACCATGTTGGTTGTCTAGTGGTATGCTAATTGCCTCCTTTGTTAACCATTTAAATTGGCCTAGACTATTGTACTTTAATGTTGATCATAATGACAGGCCTTGGAGAGGCAAATATTTTCAAAACCCCTGCACTAATTAAATCTAAATTTTACAAAGAGTTATTTGACATGCTGCTCCTTTAAACCCATAAAGCATTTATTTTGATTTAGGCGATTCCTTTAAGCAGAGCAGGAGAGTGAACGCCTGTGAGGACAGAGAGGCCCACCATTTCTCCAGTTCCAGCTCTTCTGGGTCAGAGATGGTGATTTAATCAGGACATCCACATCAGCCCAGGTGCAGTCGGCCCCCACAGGAATAAGCACTGCTTGTGGGAGCAGCACTGGTTTATTAAGATTCATTGGATGTCTGTCCTTACATCTCAAGTGTGGCCTACTAAAAATGAAGGCCTTCTGGGACAGCAGGGAAAAGCCAGTCATCTTCACACTGCAGTGCCCCTCTACATTCATCTTCCGAAAAAGTAGCACAAGCAGGGGCATGTAGGGGTGGACCTGACACTGGATGGTGCCAAAAATCCTAGAAAATATTTTTCAAATATTTAATATATATATATATATTTTTTTTATGTGAATACAAAATTACAACATAGAATAAACTGTGGAGCACTATCAAATGTACATTTTGACCCATGGAAGGACAGAAGTCTTTCTATTTATGCTTAAACAGATGGATGTGCTTTAAAAGAAAGTCTATTGCTTGAACATGAACATAATATAATCATGAATCGGAATGATAATTAATCAGAAATAAATCAGTTTATTTATCTTACCCTTTAAAGCAATTTGAGTTGATCAAATAAATAAATGAATAAAATGCATACAAAATAACATTCACACTATATAAAGCATTCAAAATGACTCTTATTTAAAAGTAAGTATAGCATGGTACAATGTCTGAAAGTATGCTTATATAAAAGTAATTAAAAGCCTATCAAAAGGTTCTGGTGAATTTCACATCCCAAGCCTCCTGTCAGTGGTTTTGGTTCTGGTTCTTGGATTCCAGACCAGAACTGTTCCGAATGTAAAAGTGCAACCCTGCCACATCCATTCTTGGTTTGTCCAGGTAACTAGCCATTTGCAAGTATTGTTCTGTTTTCATAAAAAAAAAAACTTTTACCTTTACTGTTTATGTACATGGTTCAAGTAGCATGATTACAGACTGACTATGTGCTGAAAATAGACAGTCTTCTGAAGCATCTAAGGCCCTACATCATGTCAGCAATAAGATGCATTTTCCTGTGGTCGGATGAGGATTGAGGAACTGCAAAAGAGACCGGTTCACTGTGAGATTCGTAGCGCCTCTCAGACAGTGTCCCGGCCCCATATTCAGCCACTCACAGTCGGTCGGCAAGTGATTCGGCAAGTGAGAGGGCCAGTGGTTCTGCATCCTAATCCTGCAAAATGCACCACTACACCACTTACACCATTTGAACCAGCCACATGAAAATATTGCAACCTGTATCATACCCAAGTCTCAAATATATAATTAAAAAAATAATAATAATCCAGCACTTTGTCAAAAGCTGCATTCATAGAGCAATGAAAGGCAATTACAGTGAGGTTGCTAGGGGAAGGTATGGTAGTTCTGTAGTCAAATGGTTTTGTGGAAGTGGCATTTAATTGACCTTGATAATTTCATTAAATCCATTGACATCTGAAAAATGTTTCTATTGTCAGGCTAAAGTGAAAATTCTGTCAGTTTCTTTACAATATGGTGACAAGATGTTGGAATAGATGTTTCTGAGAAATGACAATGCCTGTAAATTTTATTGAAGTAGCATTACCTCTTTTGGAATATATACCAAAATTAGGAAACAAATTTAGAAATTAAAGACGGCAATGCTCCTTGCATTTGATGCAAAGTTTATTTATTGCAGCACAATCTGTAAATGTCATGATGCAATAAAATAATGATTAATACAAAGAAATGTGCACAAAGTAGAATTTTTTTTTTTAATCTGATACAACATGCTCCATCAAGAAGCCAATTAAATCAGATAATATATATATATATTTTATACACACACACACACACACACACACACACACAGACAATAACAGGAAATACACTAAAGCATGATTTGAAGTACTCAGAAAGAATATAAATCAGGCTTTCCAGACAGCAAAATGGTGACATCGCATGGCACATCTGGGAGTAACATTCCTTTACCTGAAGGGCACCTACCTCAACACTGCAGGGCCTCCAGCAGGAGTAGAGGACAAGATGGACCCAGCACAGTCAGGAATCAGAAGCTGGGTCGGAAGACGAGAAAACAAATGCTTAAAGATTTCAAAACAGACCAGATCAGCCAGACTCACCCAAGTTGCATGTTTTCAATTTACTGACATACACGCACATTCAGAATTAGTAAAGTAAATAGTAATAGTAAAGAGCAGTGGTCTATGATGTGCTGAATTTCCCAAGGAAAAGGGCACTTCCTCTTTCCACAGCAAAGAGGGTAAAGGCACAAAACTTATGTTAAAAATACATTTAGTATTGAAGCACCACATTGCATTTTTAACTTATTGCAACAATTTAAAACATTCTCAGTTATTCAGTTCAGGACTATTGATAGAGCTGGTATTCATTAGTTTGCCCACCCACAACAAAATCAACTTAATATTTTTAAAGAGTCACACTGCTAAAAACCTACAGCATTGCAACTGCACTTTATGAACACTTGTGGTGTATATTCTTTTTACTCTTTGTATGTTCTGTACATAAGATTTAGGGACTATAGTCTGGACTCAAATTCCTTGTACGTGTTTGCTGACACACTTGGCCAATAAATGCAATTCTAATTCAAAATGTATTTAATTATATATGCCAAAAATGGCTATATTTGTAAGAAATGGCAGCAATTTAAACATACAAACTGTATTTTAAAAAACCATGTGACATGTTACTGTGGCATTTTCTGTCACCTCCAAACAATAATTTCAGAAACTGCATACACACTTTTACTAGAGAAATAAGTAATGGTCTTTTTATTTTCACTCAGATGAAAAGTTCAGGTACAATAGGCAGGGCTTGTCTGTTATAGTCTTATTAGAACACGCACTACTGCAGCAGTATTACATTTGCACAATCTGCAGAAAGTGCTGCAATTTAGAATTTACTTTATAAATTTGTTAATCATGTATTATTGAAATATCTTTTTAAACATTATATTTTCCCTTAGTAAATCCATTCTTTTCTGCATTAAGTATATTATTAGTTTGAATCTAAGCTCTGTAAAATGTTCTGATGCTACAGTTTACACTTTCAGCCTTTTGCTTATTTAATGTAATTTCATAAACCCAATAAGCACACACTTTCCAGATAAATAGAATTACATTCAAGTAATTTATTGCGTCATCTGAACATGAAGTCAGCATTTGTTGAATGCAGTATGACTAATGTTTTTTTGAATGTGTCTTGTATAGTCTTGCCCACACTTTTGTGACTGACAGTGATGTCAGGCTGCCAGAGCTGGTGCACATCCCCATCGCCTCCATCTCACCAACACCACCATCATCGTGTACAATAGCCTGTGGGGAGAGAAAGAAAACATATTTTCAGATACATATTCACCATAACGACAATGCCACCAAAAACCAAAATACTGTTACGTCTGCGAGCAGCACCACGCTTGACCACTCAAACCAGAAGCCAAAAGGCAACTTGTCCAATTTCCCTCAAGTTCCTGCGGCCCAGGAGGCACGTCCAATTCACACATGCAGATCTTTTCAGTGCAGTGCCACTGTCGGCTTTTCACCTCTAATCCAAATCTTCCTCTGCCGGATCTCTGGAACGGATTTGTCACGATTCTACTGTATAAATACACGGCTAGAAAACCATGATTAATTAGATGTATTGTTCAATATATTTAATACTGAATGTAAATGTGCATTTTTCATGTATCCACAGTTATTATCACATAAGAAGAAATAAATAGGTGTGAACAAGCAATCTCTCAGTCTTCAGTTTCTTATAAGGAAGCACCACTAGATGGCGCTGCCTCGTTGTGAATGTGCAAACAAGTTTACCTTAACACACAGCCCAAGACCTATACAGAGTTACAGAAAATGTTAAACAGAAGACCAGCTAAACGAATGGCATCAATATTTTGTGACAGCCCCAGAAGACATGATGTACGCGACTGCCTGTATGACAAGTCGATATTAATAATGCATATTAGCGCTGAGTTTCACTTGGACCGGTGAAAACGAGCCCAATTAGCGCCGGACCAAACCAACAAACCATCAGGTGGAAAGAACAGCTGCGGAATTAAAAACAAATGAGGAGTGGATGCAGGCCGGGTGCGCTGGCAGTCGGAGTGGGCGGTCCTACGCCGGCGGGCGTGGGTGGTCATTTGGTGGTCAGCTCTTTATTGAGTGTGCGTGATTGGAATTGCCGGGCAGCACATTTATCAGGCTAATGGAGCCGACGCTGGGACTGCTGCATTATTTAAACCACTGATGATCTGGCATGATCAGGATTCATGAGGTCTGGAGCCTGAGATGAGACTGTCAGACGCACACAGAGAGAGAGAGAGAGACAGAGAGAGAGAGAGAGAGAGAGAGAGAGAGAGAGAGAGAGAGAGAGAGAGAGAGAAAGAGACACGACATCCGGCTTGTAAGACGAGGCTCCAAACTGTCAAAAGCCCTGGTCAAACCTCAACTCATCTCTAAATGCACCCTGATCCCTTTCATACAAATTCACTTCTGCAGGAATTGTGTGTGTTTTCTGAGATTTCCACTTGGAAAAGAGCTGCTGTGGCACCACACATCTAGGCAGCTCCCTCGTCTGAGAATAGCGAGAGGCTGGGGACGATGAACAAAAGAAGAGGCCAATATGAGAAACTAAAAATGTCAATATGACTAAATCTATGTACGTGTACTGGACGGCCAAACGTAGTAGGATGTAGGCATTATTAATCAGAAATCTTATTTCTTTATTACACTTTTGTGGCATTTTTCTGTAATTTGTTGCTCCTGTAAACGACAGTCTGGAGATACAGACGGGCCGCTGGTGAGAGTGTGGGCTTGGTCTAGCAGACGTATTGATTTAGTCAGAGAGAATAAATATGCCTTGCGTTGATCACGGTGACATACAGAACCCTGTACCTCACAGGACGCATTTCTAGATCACACACACACACACACACACAGTCTTAATAAAATATAGATGAAAACCTCTCCCCACAGTGGCATGGATTTAGAAAATAAATATCAGGCTTCACAAGTAATGAATAATCCTCATTCTGAATTTAATTTAATTACTTGCTTTTTGGTGTCAGCACAGACTTTAAAGAGCTGATTCCTGCTGTATGTCTCTCTCTCTCTCTCTCTCACACACACACACACACACACACAAAAACACACACACACACAGGTGCCATTGACATTAATATTATTCCCATCAGCCGTGGGACAACCATCATTATTACGCAGCCAATTAGATCCTTGAATGACTGGCACTTCAGCCGGCATCTCAGTAGAATACAAATGATGGGCAGCCTCACATACCATCATTTTCATCCAATTTCTGACCTTCATTATGGGGAGTGGAAAATGGAGTCTTAAAAAATATTATTATGATTATAATATTGCACAATAATATTGAATTTGCCGTTTTAATAAAATATTAAACATGAGGCCATCATTAACATAGCTGCCTGTGGCAAGACCCACCGGTGTCGGGTTCATTAATCAGTCACAGCGGCAACCTTGTCCCACTTTTTTCTGTCATCACTGACCCATTTTTACAAAATGAAAGGATCTGATGCAGAATAGGAAGGAGGGAGGGGGGCAGAAATTCAAAATGTCACCAGAGGACACCAACTGGAGTGGTCTCCACCAACTGCTGCTCCAGAGAAAAGGCGAGAACGGGGGTCCACAGCCAGATCCTCCTCTCTTATGCAGCAGCAGTCCCTCAAAAAAAAGCAATCCTATACACAGATCGTACAACACACCTATTAGATACTTCTAGAGAGCGTCAATCTGTACCTGCAGCACCAATACAGTCATGAAACATTAAATACTCCACTACACTACAGACAGAATGGATCTCAATAGAAAACACTGTAATACAGACATGAAGTATAAAATTAAATACTCCATTATACTACACTACAGACAGAATGGCTTTCAATAGAAAAACACTGTAATACAGACATGAAATATAAAATTACATACTCCATTATACTACACTACAGACAGAATGGATCTCAATAGAAAATTACTCTAATACAGACATGAAGTATAAAATTAAATACTCCATTATACTACACTACAGACAGAATGGATCTCAATAGAAAAACACTGTAATACAGACATGAAATATAAAATTAAATACTCCATTATACTACACTACAGACAGAATGGATCTCATTAGAAAAAGACTCTAATACAGACATGAAATATAAAATTACATACTCCATTATACTACACTACAGACAGAATGGATCTCAATAGAAAATTACTCTAATACAGACATGAAGTATAAAATTAAATACTCCATTATACTACACGACAGACAGAATGGCTTTCAATAGAAAAACACTGTAATACAGACATGAAATATAAAATTAAATACTCCATTATACTACACTACAGACAGAATGGATCTCAATAGAAAAAGACTCTAATACATACAGAACGCCACCAGTTCACAGGTCACCAACAGCCAGAAGTGACCCAGAGAACTGACCCTCCTTCCCGGCCAAAAATCTACAAACAAAACGCCCCTTCCAAACCAGCAGTACGACAAACACGTCCCCGCTTCATACCGCCACAAATCCAGCAGGAAGCTGCAGAGGAACACCACTCCCGCCTCCGTTCGTGTGTACGGGACTCGTACCTGCAGGCGACTACTTTCCACCGACGGCTGCGGGGAGCGCGTCCCTCCTCCCGGCCACTCCGGCTCGGTCTGGCGCTCCACGGCCGGAGCCTCGTTCCTCAGCCTCGGAGACAGCGGCAAATCAGCGGAGGCGCGGCGTGACGTCACGCGGCGCTCAGCCAGTCAGAGGGCGGCGCGCGACCACCCGGCGTCAGCGGCTAAAGTGAGGCGTTCATTAGCGGCGCTGCTAACGCCGACGTTACTCCGCCGCGACTCGACAAATGTGGTCAAAATGCATTATTGTATTTTAGTGTGAAGAGTTCTTTATCGACACGTGTCTATAAATACCGTGTCTCCAACGGCAATTTTGAGGTGTAACGTTCTTAGTTTAAAAATTCATTAATTTTACCATAGGTTATTATCAATACAATTGTATCATACAGTTTAATTGCTTAAACATGTAGTGTAGTCATGATAAAGACATGTAGTGTAGTCATGATAAAGAATCGGCACCAGAGTGATTTCCTATCAGGGTTAATCCTGGGATTCTCGCACATATTAACAAGGTGGCTGGTATGGAATTCAACTAATTTGTGTGATTTTACTCCCAAGTGCATTAAGAAAAAAAACGCAGAATGGAGCACAGGATTTAAAGTCCAACAAAGCTGGCTAGACAAATGAAGGCACCGGAAACCAACATGGCGAAATTAGGGCTGCACCAAGAATGCAAGAAACAGAGCAAGAAAACAAGATGATGGGTCGTGGTGCTGCTGCATGAACGAAATTCCCTCACAAGGCCACATGCCACCTCCTGGCTGCAAGGGAACTGCTGATCGGTCGAGTTTTATCATTAGTGTTCCGGCTTTATTCCCATGTTGGGTTGAGAGAGGCCGTTTGTGGGACAGGAGTGTGCGTGGCAGGTGTGGGTGAAATACTGTACAGCTGCAGCGTGCCTCTGGACTGGACTGAGGCGAGGATATGGATGTTAACTGCCAGACATCAGAAGGATTTGAAGCCGGATGAAAAAGGCAAACAATGACGTAATAAAAAGAAATAACTGCCTCCCCCCCTAATCTTTGTATCCTTTTTTTGTTGGTATATTGAACTTTTTATATTGTACAGTTGGCATATATTCTATACTATTTATTTATTTGCTGCTATTGTACTGTCCACTTTCCACGGTGAGAATGTAATTTTACCCTCTTGTGGGACTAATAAAAGATCATCTTATCTTATCTTATTCCTTTACATTACTAGTGTACAATGCAGAAGCTGTAGGCCAACTACCATCTACAACTGGAAATGGAGCATGCATAGTTCCTTTTGGAGCCAATTAGCATGACAAATGGCTGAGGTTGTGTGCAATTAAAATCATATTTATTTAAAGTCGATAATTAGCTTGCTTCTCTGGTATAAAATTAAATCACTACACAGCTACTTCATAAAACGCTCCATAATGATGTCAACGTAAAACACATAACATGTAATTGACCCGGAAGAATAGAACATTTCTGACAAAAAAACATGTCGTAAAGTGGCACTGCTGAAAAAAAGTTAATAAAAATAAAGACATTATTGTGGAACACATACCATCATTTCTGGACCATGCCAGTCTGTCATTTGTTTTGGGGACGATATGAAATGAGTTCTTTTGGGACACCCGAAATCCGCAATCGCTTTTGCCCCCTGCGTTGCTCAGCCAGCAATCCTGGTGTTTGCTGCCACAGACGAGGAGACAGCAGAACAATGGTTCCGCTGCAAAACGCAGTGTCACATTCATCCGGCACGTTCCGTCTAAGGCTGAAACAAAGGGAAAATCAAAGAGGCCTCCATCACTCATGCGTCTACAGCTTAGAAGCTTCAGGGGAACGGAAAAAGAATTCATCCGTCAAATAATTATAGCTTGTCCTGCGATTTCACAGTACAGTTGTCTTTTCTCTTTGCGTGGTGGGAGAGGAAAAAAGGGAAGTGGCGGCGGCACCTGGCACAGGGCTGGTGAGAACACTTCCAACCGCCTGCCCCACTCATCTGCATAATACAGAAAGCGTAATGGCACCGCGTACTAATTAAGCCTCCCAAAGCAGTTTCTGCTTCTCCCAAGCCACGAAGGAGGGGAGAGAGAACAAGTGACAAATACATTTATTTACATTTCTCCCTAAGGACACACCTATTCGCGCAGTTTCTGGGAACAGAAAAAAAAAATCCTAATGAGGTCCCTGGAGGGGTGAGTGCAGGAGGAAAGTGACAGCGCTCCGGTGGACACTGCTCTATCCTCATTAAAGCTGCACACGTGCTGTTGTCAGCACTCACTGTGGCACCTTCACACCCCGCACGAGTGAAGAGCGAGAGATGCCCCAACCCAAACACATTACAGATGTGTTCAGTCAAAGGTCTGGCTGCTCAGGTAAAGTAGGTTCGACTAAACAAATTAGTCAAAGTCAAAGTCTACCTTAGTGTCACCTCACCATATACAAGTACACACAGATACGAGATTGAGACAAAGGACATTGTGCACCGACCCATAATATAGTGCCACCAAATTAACAACAAAACCCTTAAATAAAGGATTTTAAAAATTGAGACTGGAATAGTGACACACAAATTGCATGCATTTACAGTTATTTCTAACCTTTAGGGTTCATAAAACTATTAACTTCCAAATTAAGTAGATGCACAGCCTTAGCTTCAGGTATGAATTGCATTGTTTGATATGATGATTGCATCTACGCCCACTGTGATTTTATGTGTCATGCTTTTGTCAAATTGAACCATTTTGCAGTGCGCTCTTTTTAGTTCTTCCAGGTAACAATTGATTTCATTCATTAGAATCCGTTCTCATGCATTATGGCTTTTCAGATGTAGGTGGAATTGCATAGTTTTACATAGAGAGAACCAATGAACTAATCTGGATTTACAGTGCATGCACGATGCCACACCCTGATATACCCAAACTGCACAACAACACAAGCTTTATGATATAACTCCAGATAAAAGTATGGGCAGAACATCCAAAAGTTAACGCATTGAAGACAGTCTGATCACAAAATCAGTTTTTCTGCCGCAGATCAGAACACATCCAGTTAAAATGGTACAAATCCCCAGCTTCCTTTCCAGACATAAGTACTTGCCATGTAATGCCATTTCCTCTCCAAACCCCAGAGGGTGACTTACTGTGAAATGTGGTGAGATTTAATTGGCTTGGTGACCCTTTCACATGATGGATGGCTTTGAGTTTCAAAAGCTTCAGCTGGGAGGAAATACCAACAGAGGTGATGCTATAATGGCTTTAAACCTGCACCCTGGTCTCTGCTGCGACAAAGAGGAATGCACCTCCTGGGTTTAACAAACAGCTCAGCAAATCTCAGATGGCAGACACTTCACAATGGCTGGGAGATGGTCTGATGGATGTATAACATGCTCAGAAAATTGCCTTTAAACCTACACTACACATATCAGTATGGCTCCACTGACGAAACAGTAATACTTTTGGAAATCTTCCTCAGGTTATAAAAGAAAAAAGCAATATATGTATTCAATATGTGTATTGATATTTTTGAAAACTAATGGAACTAGTACCCCAAAAAGTGGGAAAATGGCACTTACTAAAGGGAAATGACATTCGTGGATCTACCCTGTGACAAAGAGCCGCGCTAACATTAAATGGGTTATTATTGGCCATTGCTATATATTTCTACCCAGTTTTGTTGGCCCAGTATCAAGACAATATAGAAAACTGTTTAGATTCAGACTGAATTGAAGGATACATCAGAACATTACAGCTAGAATGTGAAATTATTATTTATACTTTGAAGTTAACCAAACCATATTCAGATAATAACACACTGGTATTTTTGAATGGCACTCTGCATAGCTTTATGTGGTAAGCATGCGGCTTTTTTGCTCATGAAGGGTTAAAGAAATGTCCAGGATTGTCACAACCGTTTGGCATGGCGAGGCAGGTGAACTGAGATTATGACAAGACTTGAAGATGAAGGACGCATTTGCACAACGTCACAAAACAGGGGTTTAATCTGTGATGAACAGGACAAGGGAGACATCCGGTAACATGTAACAATGACCCAACAGTGAACAGACACAAACAGGGCAGCTTTATAAGATCAGACACAGGTGAACATGGTTAGGAAACATTACACAGGACTAACGTGAAACTCGGTCCAGATCCCTTACGGACCGGATCATGACAAAGATTTACACAAATAAGTAGATAACACAGAAAAGAAACATAATCTTAAATATTTGTGCATATAACATATTGGGGGCCAGTGTAAACCATCGAGAATGGGGAAATAGTGTGTGTGAGAGCCCTCAATCATGGGGCTCTTCCCGTTTTACACGTGTTTCAAACATCATGGTGCTCTGGGTGACAGCGTAGATGTTTTTTCTTCTTCAAGATACAGGTAATGACCAAGAAGTTATTTTGAAAGGATGTCTTACCTTTCAAGCGTCGTGCATAGCATGTTTCCAAAAAAAGGGCCCATTGGTTCCAATGTTCATAACATCACAATAGTAATAAAGGCATATAGAGTTAATGGGTAGGTGTGCAAGGCTTCTGTGAAATGCATTCAACAGATATGCTTTATTTTTCCTGAAAAATGAGTGTTCTGAGCAAACATTAATTTAAAATGGGGTAGACTCCAATGACTTATTGGCAATGGCTTTGATTATACGCTCATGTTTGACTTGCAGAAATTGCCTTCTCAAGCCAGAAATGCAAAAAAGAGTTAATGCACATACAATGAGCAGGAGCATATGGACCCAGTTAGTGTCGAGCATCGTATAGCAGACAGGAGGTGCCTGCCAGGTAATAGCAGAACTTGTTCTACTTATACCAAATGCCATCGCACCCTATGTCAGCGCTATTTAGGATGGCACGCTTCTGTCTGGTGACCTTTGTGGAGTTATTGCCGGTATTTGCTCAGTAAATAACACAGTTAATAAAACTTGGTTTCTGCACAGCAATGGTTATAAAATTGGGCTCTCGTGCTTCGACTACAGTTCAAACCTTCACAGAATAACATCATATAAAAATGATGTTTTTCAGTATAATGGCAGATAAATATGCTGCTGGTTTTTAAGTGGCCAATGAAAGTGATTATTACATATTGTCACATTTTTCTTCCCTTCTTCCATCCCTCAAAACTATCACTCATCAAACTGTATTACTTTTGAGGGGAAAAATGTTTTGTAGAGGGTCTAGTATTTACAGTGGGTATGAAAATTATTCAGATCCCCTTAAATTTGTTACTGTTTGTTATATTGCAGCCATTTCCTAAAATCATTTAAGTACTTATTAATGTACACACAGTATTCGATATTAGCAGAAAAACACAGAATTGTTGGCATTTTTGCAGATTTATTAACAAAGAACAACTGAAATATCACATGGTCCTACGTATTAAGACTTTTTGCTCAGTATTTAGTAGAAGCACCCATTTGATCCAATACAGCCAGGAGTCTTTTTGGGAAAGAAGACTTTCCCAAAAAAACCTGCTTGGGGATCCTCTGCAATTCCTCCTTGCAGATCCTCTCCAGTAATGGCAGGTTGGATGGTAAATGTGGTGGACAGCCATTTTTAGGTCTCTCCAGAGATGCTCAATTGGTTTAAAGTCAGGGCTCTGGCTGGGCCATTCAAGAACAGCCACAAAGTTGATGAGAAGCCACTACTTCTTTATTTTAGCTGTGTGCTTAGGATCATTGTCTTGTTGCAAGGTAAACCATTTTGGACAAGGTTTTCGGCCAGGATATTCCTGTACTTTCCTGTACTGAGGAGAGGTTTCTGTCAGGCCACTCTGCCATAAAGCCCCAACTGGTGGAGGGCTGCAGTGATGGTTGACTTTCTACAACTTTCTCCCATTTCCCGATTGCATCTTTGGAGCTCAGCCATAGTAATCTTTGGGTTCTTCTTTACCTCTCTCACCAAGGCTCTTCTCCCCTGATAGCCCAAATGTTTTCTATTTAAGGATTATGGAGTGCAGCAGAATTTTTTTATAACATTGGCCAGATCTGTGTCTTGCCACAATTCTCTCTCTGAGCTCTACAGGCAGTTCCTTTCACCTCATGATTCTCATTTGCTCTGACATGCATAATGAGCTGTAAGGTCTTATATATACAGGGGTGTGGCTTTATAATCAAGTCCAACCAGTATAATCAAACACAGCTGGACTCAAATGAAGGTGTAGAACCATCTCAAGGATGATCAGAAGAAATGGACAGAACCTGAGTTAAATATATTAGTGTCACAGTAAAGGGTCTGAATACTCAGGACTGTGATATTTTACTGTTGAAAACAATTTGTAGTTTTTCTGTCAATATGGGGTGCTGTGGTGCAAAAATAACTTAAATGATTTTAACAAATGGCTAGAGTGAAAAAATTAAAGGGGACTGAATACTCTCTGGAAGCACTGTATACAAAACAATAACCACATTTAAATGTTAAACATTAACATTAAGCAAAACATACTCCAAGACAGCTACCATATAGAATACAAAAACATCCAGAAAATATATGTAAAATATTTAAATTAGTCATATTTAAGAATGAGAATTTAGTTTTAATGGTATTACAAACATTACTACTAACTTTATTATTTACAGAATTCCGCTCTGAATGCCTGCTTGCCTTAATCTGTCAAATACATTTTTTAATTTGCACTTTTTACAGTTTTTACAGTACATGCAATTTTAGACTCTTTATTACAGATCCAGAGTCTGCTATATCAATTCCTTAACCTTTAAATTGATTGTTTATCGACTTGAAATGAACTTTCCTCCTCTCCGTGTAAAAATACTAGGTTATTATAGATGCTTGCATGTGATTACAGCACAGCAATTTAGCCGATCTGACTTTCTGCCACAACCCCATCATATCCAGCGCTCTTCCTTCGAGGACGCAGTCCATCTCTCTTACCAAGACTACCCACCAGCCAAGTGTGTAGGCTTGATTTGGAGAGTTCTGAGAACATAATACGGTGGGCAATCTAGGGATCCCTTTCATTGCATTTTCTGAAATTCTATACGGTTTCCGATGAATGCTTAATACTTCCTTGAACACAATATGCCATTAACATCAAAATAATGTTGACACAGTTTTAGGTCATCAGAAACTTCCCATAAATTCCCGTAAATTACTGCTGCTGTAGCAGATTCAGCTGGTTTGCATTTCCCCAGGCACTGCTGCTTCTCTCCATGACAGGTACACATTATTTTGCGGCGCTTCATACTGTCCTGGTATCTTTTGAATGTATTTGCCTAATGTTTGCAGGCAAAACAATACATTTTGTTTTTGCCAGTAAAGGCGCCAGTCACTGTCGAGAAACGAATATAATGAGCTACTCAAAATTGACTCTTATTAGCTAACGTTGGGAACGGTCCCAGTGTGCATACCAGTGGTCCCAGAGGAGGTCTTTCAGATGCGTCAATCGAATTACTTATGTAATCATGTTTTCATCCCGTATAGCAGTTATCATTCTACAAAACAAGCATCCCATCTTCTTACTGGGATTAAATATCTAACAAACCATACCACACCCGCTGTATATCTTCAGATATACATCTAGTGACACCTCATCCTTCAGAACGCACCTGAAAATACCCACAACAACCCTGTGCACCTTGTATTGTAAATACTGATAATGAAATCAAGTGAACTCTGTTTGAGGGTCACGTCTCCTGTTTGCCCTGACTGATGGTTAACTGTGAGAAGGTGGCAGCTGATGCGGTATTTATCCCAGTAGAAGCCACGGTGGCTCGGATGGACCGTTATTTTTATATAACGTGTGCGTGGGAGGCCGAGCCGCAGGAGAAACTGCAATTGGAGCTGTGAGGTGTGTGGGCAGTCTCACTCATCAGCCTTTCTCTCAACACAGTAGGGATATAAATAATTAAATTATGTAAACACTCTTGAAAGTAATGACACACCGGAAATGGCTGCACACCTCTGAAGAGTAAAGATATGAACATACAGACCAGCTCATTTGATCTTGGTGAAATAAATCACATTCATGTGCATCAAATAACAGCCAATTAAATTTGAGTGTGATTTTTCAGCAGGAATGTACAGCTCCGGAAAACACATAACAGTTGAAATGTGAAATTCCATATGACAACCTGTAAAAAAATTATGATCCATGAATGATCCATCCCTATTTCTGGATCCTGAAGATGCTTTTAGGAAATAAAGAATATGGGCACAGCACCAAGGATTTTAAAGGATGAAGATACTCACTTTCAGCAAACTTTGCATTTTCTTTTACATTTTATAGCATAAACATAATTTTTCCGCATTACCCCTCTGGATTTACTTGCCTTTCCTTCAGCCCACCAACCTGCAGCACAAACATCCACACTTTCTTTTTTAAGTTTTTTGGGGACCAAATACAAATACAGTCTGTCTTTCTGTGGACAAAATGCATTATTGCTTTATTTTATCATAAAATAATTCCTTTTGTTCATAAAAGAGAGCAATTTATACATATACTTCAGGAATATGCAAACCAACTGTGGTAGAAAGGAGACCATGAGGCAGCTTTCAAAGTGGCCAATGCAGGTTGCCAGTTGCCTGACCTGCCGCATTGGCCAATATTTCTGCAGGATCCTCCGATGACAGGTTAAAATCCAGGACCTGTCCCACCCAGCAGCTACCACTCCTCAAAACGAGGATGAAGTTGTGCCCCATTTTGTCCCCAGCCGGTGATTTGTCTTCCAGGTAGGAATGTGTCATTTGTCAGCGGCTGTGAATGTGAACTTGTGTTATCCCACTTTTAGTTAGCGCAGCTTTAGTGGTGCATAATGAGGCAATGCGCATCCCTCCTGAACCAGGGCTGGACCCAGATGGATTTAGCTGCATTATTCATACCAGTATTTACACACACACACACACACACACACACATATATGTATGTATGTATAAACACACACACACACCAGTTCACTTTATTGGTCCCCTGAAGCTGCATTTTACTGGACAGTTGACCACTATCAGTCATGTTCACTCCAGGTTTGGAGAGGTTTGTGTTTTGGCAAATATTGGCTCTGGGACTGTGATGCCAGTGCAGTCCTGGACTAGCCAGGTGCTGCACATCACACTCACACACACTCACACACACACATGCACACACACACACAAGGGTTCTAATCGCTCCACACCTTCAGCTTGTTCGGTGTGGGTGATTTGTTGCTTTTCTCCCTCGCTTTCTTTCTTTTTGTCATTAAAAATACTTCACTTTTCTTATGTCGAGCGGTTGCACCTCCTTCACACTCCGTGGCATGACTGGGACCTGCCTGGTCCTGTGCGATGCCGCCGAAGCTGAGGAAAGTCATTTAGCTGAAGCCTTGTGCTCAGGCTGCCTGATGAGCTGCTTAATAGAAGTGCTGCTTTTAATTTGAGACACATTACAGCACTTGCTCTGCTATGCACTAATTAAGTTTTCCCCGCAGCATTTAAATCCTGATGTGGAAATAGGTTTATAATGCCGCCCACTAAAGGTTACTAAAGCTGCGGTTTGCTTTGAAAATATAACACCTTTTGGCCAGTCACTGTGTTCCTGTGTTTGAAATTATTAACCTTCTAACCTGCAGCTTCCTGACTGTTTCTATTTATTAAGGCATTTTATGAATGTAGACACTACAATGGCATGGTATCATTTTATGTTGGTCAAGCTGGTTTGTTGTCTGTGACGTCACTGATTTGCCATCTTGGAGGTACTGTTCATGTCAGCAGGAAGATACAGTCAAACTGGAGGACCATCATAACTTGCACTTATAATCGCAGCCTTCACAGACGCATTCAAGCTCTTTAAAATTATATATTTCAAACTTATTTGGTGCTGATTGATTATGACTGTTTATTTCAAACATGGGCACATCAGCACATGTCCAGGAGCAGGGAAAAATTCACACATTTCATTCATTTGCACATTTTACTTAGAAACATAATCTTTATACAGAAAATTCTTTACTGAATCCAGATTTGTTTCCAAATGCAGATTGGCTTACGCAAGTTACCTTTGACGTCAGCTGTCAAGACCAATAGGCAGCATTCAATGAATGCTCAATCATTTTGTAAAAGCTGAAATGAACGAACCATTTCGCATTTCATGGGTTTTATGGCATGCCCACACTCCATGTTGATCCGTGCCGTTTGCCTGATCCGCTCTGCACATGTGCGCGCTGTTGCACTCCAAATATCCGCCATTGAGACAGCATGAGGACAGATCAGGCATCCAGCACAGCCAGCATGCACCGACTCACACACTAAAGGCGGCTTCTTTGGTCGTTTGAATCAGTTTATTAGTTTTATAAGAATCAGCTTGAAATAATTTAAATTTCAGAATAAATAATTTACATTTAGGGAACTGTGAACTTAGTTCCAAACATATTTCCAGTTGTATGAGCTGAACTTTGAACTAGTTCTAATACAGTGAAAACTTGCACGAGCAAAACAATTGTTCCTCGGAGTACTGATAAAAATGCCGTCGGTGTAATTACAAACATTGTAAGACGCTCTGATTAAGCTGCTAGCCTTGATTAATTAAGCATACACATTGTCGTTAGGAAAATGGAGCTTAGGGGATTTGGTCTGTGTTCTCCATTCAGCATCTCTCCAGCGCCCGTTGGCGTGCACGTTGAACACGCACCATTGTGGAAGTGATGGAGGCCGGGAACACGAGCAGGCAGGGGAGGGGAGGGAGTGTGTGGGAGTCGTGCTGTTTGGTGTGGTTCACCCTGGTGGGCGAAGGGCAGGAGAACATTGGTGCCCCCCCCCCCTGCATTCTGTCAGCCCACTCTCATCCGAGAAGAGGGAGGCTGAGCTGTCCCTCTTTCTGGATCCTGAAGATGCTTTTAGAAACACAGTGTATGAGTACAGCACCAAGGTTTTTAAAAGGATGTGGACTCTCAGTGTAGAAGAGAACTTTTCAGCATATTTCAGTATTTAATTTTACATATTTTAGGGTGTTTAAGCAAAAAAAATGACATAGAAAAGTCCTAAGCTATTGTCAGAAAAAACAGCTCTACTGACCCTCTGGATTTACCTGAACAACGTCCTCAGCCCATAACACAGCCTCAGCTTTTGGCCAGTCACTGTGTTCCTGTGTCTGTAATTACAGGGAGTGCAGAATTATTAGGCAAGTTGTATTTTTTAGGAATAATTTTATTATTGAACAACAACCATGTTCTCAATGAACCCAAAAAAACTCATTAATATCAAAGCCGAATGTTTTTGGAAGTAGTTTTTAGTTTGTTTTTATTTGTAGCTATTTTAGGGGGATATCTGTGTGTGCATGTGACTATTACAATGCATAATTATTAGGCAACTTAACAAAAAACAAATATATACCCATTTCAATTATTTATTTTTACCAGTGAAACCAATATAACATCTCCACATTCACAAATATACATTTCTGACATTCAAAAACAAATCAGTGACCAATATAGCCAACTTTCTTTGCAAGGGCACTCAAAAGCCTGCCATCCATGGATTCTGTCAGTGTTTTGATCTGTTCACCATCAACATTGCGTGCAGCAGCAACCACAGCCTCCCAGACACTGTTCAGAGAGGTGTACTGTTTTCCCTCCTTGTAAATCTCACATTTGATGATGGACCACAGGTTCTCAATGGGGTTCAGATCAGGTGAACAAGGAGGCCATGTCATTAGTTTTTCTTCTTTTATACCCTTTCTTGCCAGTCACGCTGTGGAGTACGCTGTGGAGTAGCCTTTCTTACCTTGGCCATGTCTCTGGGTATTGCACACCTTGTGCTTTTGGGCACTCCAGTGATGTTGCAGCTCTGAAATATGGCCAAACTGGTGGAAAGTGGCATCTTGGCAGCTGCACGCTTGACTTTTCTCAGTTCATGGGCAGTTATTTTGTGCCTTGGTTTTTCCACATGCTTCTTGCGACCCTGTTGACTATTTTGAATGAAACACTTGATTGTTCGATGATCACGCTTCAGAAGCTTTGCAATTTTAAGAGTGCTGCATCCCTCTGCAAGATATCTCACTATTTTTTACTTTTCTGAGCCTGTCAAGTCCTTCTTTTGACCCATTTTGCCAAAGGAAAGGAAGTTGCCTAATAATTATGCACACCTGATATACGGTGTTGATGTCATTAGACCACACCCCTTCTCATTACAGAGAATCACATCACCTAATATGCTTAATTGGTAGTAGGCTTTCGAGCCTATACAGCTTGGAGTAAGACATCATGCTTGAAGAGGATGATGTGGACAAAATACTCATTTGCCTAATAATTCTGCACTCCCTGTATTAACCTTCTAACCTGCAGCTTCCTGACTGTTTCTATTTATTAAGGCATTTTATGAATGTAGACACTACAATGGCATGGTATCATTTTATGTTGGTCAAGCTGGTTTGTTGGCTGTGACGTCACTGATTTGCCATCTTGGATGTACTGTTGATGTCAGCTGAAAGATACAGTCAAACTGGAGGACCATCATAACTTGCACTTATAATTGCAGCCTTCACAGACGCATTCAAGCTCTTTAAAATTATATATTTCAAACTTATTTGGTGTTGATATTTTTAAGGTCATATGACTGGTTATGACTGTTTATTTCAAACATGGGCCCATCAGCACATGTGCAGGAGCAGGGAAAAAGTAAAATAAAACTAAATGGGGCAGGTTTACGGAGCATTGGTGGCTTAGCAGGTAAAGAAAGAAACCGTAATCAGAAGGTTGCCGGTTTGAATCCAGAGCCGGCAAGGTGCCACTGAACAAAAGTACCGTCCCCACAAACTGCTCCCTTGGTGCCAGTCATGCTCACGAAGGGTGATGGTTAAAAGCAGAGGACACATTTCGTTGTGTGCACCATGTTCAGTGACAATCACTTCACTTTCATTTATAAGGAATGAGTAGGAATTGGCTCAAACTGACATGCTAACATGCCTTTACTCACAACAGCTTGATCTTCTATTCCTGAATGTCCAAACGCCTTGCGCCCGGACCTACTGTGCGACATGTTGCTCACACCCTAACCCTAGACACATGCTGCCCTTGGTAAACAGACCTGGATGATTAATGCACGAGGTGCCAGGGAGTTCATGCAGCCTACAGAAAACAGATGCCGCATAAAGTGCTGCTGGTGGACCAGTGCTACAAATCTGCTGTAGAATCAGATTAACAATTAATATTCCTCAAGCAAATTTCATTACTGATTGTCTTATTATGGCATCTGCCCGTGGGTGGGGACATGTTTGACTGCAAGTGAAGATTTTTTCCTTCAAAAAAAAAAGGATCAGACAAGACAAGAAACCAAACCGCTGGATCACAGCATATCCAAAACTCTAGCTCTTGTGGTCCAAGTGTCCACCACCAAAGTGCCTACAATGGGCATGTGGATGGCAGACTGAGTGTGCATCAGCTACCGGGGCATGCTTTAGGATGCATTATGGGAAGAAGGCAAAGGAGGCCGGTGGAGGGAGTGTGATGATTTGGGCTTCAACTTGTGGAGTCCATTTCTTGACTGTTCCTGCAGCCCATTAATGTCATATCAAAAGTATACTGCATTAAACTGAATTAATAAGTCTGTTCACTTTCTTTGTGTTTTACTGTCTGCAGTTTTACTTTTCTTCTCATGCTCACCCCTCCCATCCCCATTGTCCTGCTGTTGTTTATCTTTGATGAATTGTGTAGGTGTTAGAAGAGAAAAGCCGAAGCCGTGTATCCAAAAATAATCGCTTGTCGTTGCTGCGCAGCAAAACCTGTTTGCTATCCAAACTGATTAATCACACTCTGCGTATATACGAGGCTCTGCGCTCTCGGTGATGAAGGTAAGTCGGCCATCAAAGCGCACCGGTGCGGCACATCTGCAGGGAGCGTTTGTATTTTCTCCTTACATTAGTAGAGTTTGATCACGGAGTGTCATAAACTCTAATGCATCTCAACATTTACAGTCCCCCCTTGACTCCTCAGGAAATGCCTCTTTGCTTTTTTTTTAAATATCTATTAACTTTTCAAAATGATGTCACATTGGTGTAAACGTTGTGGAAAGGACCATGTATAAAGAGTGTAGCACTTCACACTCAGTATGCTTACATGGCATCAGAGCAAATCGAATTGTCATGTTACTCTGAATAAAACCAGAATCCGAATGAAATTATTCGACTTCTGGAAGCTGGGCTACCACACCCAATTTATAGTAGAGCTTCTCCTACATGTATATGTACAACTTACATTTCTGTCTGTGATGTCAATGATCAACCAATGAAGTGCCACCTATACATCACTTAATAAATCGATTTCCATCTCTTGCAGGTATTCTGGGACAAGGTCAGTACTCTGATTAAAGGACAGTACTCTGATTAAAGTTCACTTAATTCAAAATGTAATGGACTAATCCACATTCATATTTCTTTAAAAAATTAACCAAACGTGTGAATAATTTTATTTTGATTTATTTAGTTTTCAACAAAGTTTTCAGTTACAAAATTATCTGTTATGTTCATCACATTCATCATTTGTAAAATGATTTACATATTCATGCACACTGCTTTATACAAACCAGACACAACTCATCACTGCACACAAGAACAATGTCAACTGACGTACTGAACAAAAATAGCTTGTTGTGACATGTTCACTGGATGCATAATACTAAGTTGTGTGTGTTTCTGGCTGGGCCGTACAGTGACAGATGATCCACTTAGCATTACTGCTATCAGGAAAAGACAACAAGCTTGGGACATCATGGGCCACATCCAAGGGGTTGTCAAAAAAGGCAAAAGAAAACAGCACGCTAGACTTTTCCTCTGTGTGTTGTGGGGTGTGTCATAGAATGCATCACTGATATAACGGTATATTCCATTGTCAGCTGGAATCCCCATGAAACAAGGCCCAACTCAAAATCCAAGATGGCTGCACCCGTAGATATTTGCTGTGTTGTACTGGCTCTACTGGCTCTTGCACACAGAGCACTGTCACACTTGGGGTCAACTGATGTGCGCTAGGACACATTCTCAGATTCAAAGTCATCCATCTTACACTTACAGGAAAATCAAACGAGTACCAACGCAGGTAAAGCTGAAGTTAAGAATATTGTGTTTGTATTAAAAAAAGTGTGTTCTCCCCTTTAATAAGTATCTCAAATGTGGAGAAGAAAGACAGCAAGGTGGCATTTATCCTTTGCAAGTGGGGTCTCAAGAGCTGTGTAGCAGGGCGATATTTGACATCTTTCTCTGTCCCTTAATTAACCTCTGTGTGGATTTATATAAAGAGAAAGGTGGGGGGGCAGGCAGAAAGCGGGGTTCTTGTGTGTTTTTGTTCACAGGTATCAATTTCTGCCTCTTTCGAATGAGCTGCCAGTAATTTGGAGGAGCTTTAATGAAAACGGAAGTGAACGCACAAGGGTCACCGTTTCTCTGTAGGCCTTGAGCTTTATCAGAAAGACCACATGCCGAGTCTTCATTCGCTGTGCATTCCCTCTTCACTGTGCAATCTTACTGTTCAAATGGACCAAAATGGCATGTAAATGAGCAGCTTATGACTTTCTTTTTCAGTTGAATGAATAACGGTTAAAGGTCATGAAAGATTTGAACTTCATAGGATGGTTTCTACCTCAACTCTGTTGTAAAATAAAAGATAATGCTGCAAATAAAAATATGAGACATTTAATTATGATTACAGAAAATACTCACATATTATTCAGTGCTCAAAATGGACAGCATACGTGATGCAGGACCGATAAACATGTGTTGTCTGTATCTGATTTCGACACCATTCTAGCGTTGACATGGTGCCTCGATGTTCAGCTGTTTTTTGTTATGCAGGGCCTTTAAATATTCCCTCGAATAATGTTCCCATTATCTTTTTCAGTGTGAATATTTTGTCTGTCACCCTCCCTCAAGTCCAGGTGCAGATTCAGGACGCATCTGCCTGACGAGACTGAGACTGAGCATATAATCTTATTTACCATGCAGCCCTCCGTGCAACATCTTTTTGGACTGTTTGTGGTTTTGGACAATTATGCAATGCAAATCAGGGCAAATAACAACACAGTTTTCACCGTTAGTATGGGTTTTTATGAAATGCAGATTTTCACTTCATTTAAGCAGATATTAGTGTCAGCATTAATGTTTTGGCAGAAATGTTGAATATGGTGATAATATATATTTTTGTGCATACTGTATATCTGAACTGAATTAAGTTATAATTGTCTCATCAGTGATTAGTGTCTACTTTGAACAAAAACTTATGAACTCAAATGAATACAAATGCACATTGCATATACAGTATATAATATATAAGAGAATACATTGCAGAGCACGTATTAAAAGTGAAATTATTTTAATCACCAAAAATTGGTGATTCATTTACTAAATTGGTGTAAAGAAGAATCAAACCAATACCTCCTAAGTAATTAATCTAGATTGACCTGTTCACCTCCGTGCTGTTTGCCATTGAAACATCAAAATTAATCTAAATTGTTGTCTGTCAAGCCTCGATATTTATAACAAACCCCATTATTAGGTTGAAATGGTGACCTCTAGCATAATTGGGCAGAAGAGAAAATATTAAAGCAAATTTTTGAAACTTTTTTAATCTTTTAATCTCTCCGTACTTTGGCAAGCACAGCTATGATGAACCATTTTGGGGTGTTAATTAGGAAATTAACAAGAACACTTTTTCCCTTGTGGAGGAAATAAATGAATTACATGGTTTTGTGAAGTGTTAAAAATTACACAATTCTAAAATAAATTAATGCTTAATGCTTAAAGACATCTGATGCCCTGGATCAGTCATAGTAAGGGTCACTTGGTTAAATTATGGTTAAAAACTTGCAAGCAATGCAAAGGTAACATCTCACAGATTCTTATTTTAACTTTTCTCCACCCCTGATTCCTGTTGTTTTTTTGAGGCCATTTCCAAAAGAAAAGTTGACTTACTGTCAAACTTCGGTTTCTCAGGCAATGCCAAGCACAACTGAATACACAACTGGGAGATGGGGGAGGGGTTACCATGGAGAGATTGAGGAGGGGGATATGGTTACCATAATTCTGTAGGATATGTATTGTTTTGCCCATATCAACAAATTATGCAAATTGAAGTATTTTTACTACTATAATGATTATGAATATGACTTTGCTGCCCATTTCAACTCTTGGTAATGTGAATGTTAAAGTTACATAGAAATGATTTTTGTCTGTTTTGCTGCTCAACATTTCAATGTAAGGACTCTTTGATGAGGATGAGCAAGTAAACAGTTTCACCGTGTGACATTTTGAACTGGTATAGTCTGGATTATGGGCAGGTTTTTGCTTTCCCAACTGGATTTATTTTCCTTGGAATACTGGCAAAGCCAATGAACATTTCTTATTTACAGAAGCATTCTCCAGAGCAGAGTTTAGGATGTGCACAGAAACACACAGAGGTTAAAAATAGACTTCATTAATGCGTTATTACACAATATCATCTGTTGCTAGGCAATGGTGTCAGATTAACACTAATTATCATTTTATCACACTTTTTTACACATTTGCCTTGTATCTGGCACTTTCTGGGAAATTGTGATTTTTTGTTAGAAAAAAAAATTGGAAATCACTCCCTTTTATAATTTTATATAATTTTTAAAAGGGGTGTTAAAAATAAAGTGCTTTAATATTTGTTTTTAAATCTTCAAATCCTCACATTAAAATCATAGCATTTGTTTCCCAGCATGCAGGGCTAAACCATATGGACAAGACTGCATGCCAATGGACTGCTGTGCCAGGAACAGACAGAAATGAATGTCTAATAATAAAAAAATAATAATAATTTTAAAGGCAAAAAGAGCACCTTTCCAGATATGCTGTAATTATCTGGCATTGTGTGGTTTATCTCTGTTCTGTGTAAAAGAAATGATAATAATAGCTGGGGTTTTTTTGGTACAAAGCAGTCCTTTGGCTAATTAAAGAAGGCACTTGTGTGGCTGTCAGGAGTGGGCTGAGTGTGTGGAAAGAGCAGGGGATTGGAGCCTCTCCCATTACTGCAGTGATTTATTTCCACGGAGCACCAGCAATCATTTGGGCCGTGCCTCAGGGCTACGCTAGCATTGTTCCACACTGTCCTATTGTCTACTGCAGCCCAAGTAATGAGAGATGATCCTGACTTTCATAGGAACAATGCTCATGTGCACACACACCCAGCAAAGCAGTCACACTTCATACATGCACTTTCAAATGTATGGTAATGTGTACTAAATTCATTGAATGTGCATTGTATGACTCAAATACATACAAATAAGTAAAGCAGGTTTATCTATTTAATAATTTTTTTTTGCAATGACATTTATGACTGGTCCAGAAAACAATGTGTTAATATGTGCTGATTAGTGGATGTTATATCACAGATATTGACAGATACTGTATATTTTCTCTCTGTTCTTTCAAGAAATCCCCACTGTTCCCAACCCTCTTTGTGTGCATTCCTTTTTCACCTTGACAGTGCGCTCTCCATTTTTGATTTATTACGTTGGTACAGCAAGTTTCCATCCTCACCCTGAGTTGTCATTGTTGTTCTATAATTGGGTGAGCTGCATGACCCACCTAACCAACATCTCCTCATTGTTTTTTCCTTCCCTTCTCCTTACCCCTGATTCTGATTGACAGGAATTGTATGACAGTGGCCAACACTGCCATTAACTACTCTGCCCTTTCTGGTTCCGAAGCAACACGGAAAAGCAAATTAAAATGGGGATGAGAGTAAAGGTGCCTCACCATTGTGAGGACAGCAGAAGGGGATTGTAGCAAATTCGATAGCAAAGTCAATTGATTTAATTCTTTTGAAGATTCGCCCGAGCTCAAATTCATATTATCCGTCTTCACTGTTATCTAAACATCAATGGTTTTAATGAATGAGATCCAAACTCTATTCATGACAATTTTCAGATAAAATGTTTAAACTCTTTATTCAAGAATAAAAACAAGGCACAAAATCTTTGTGAATATTGCATACAAAAGCATACATTCTTCTTTTTCACAGGTAAAAATTTGCAAAATAGAATGGCAGGTCTCAAGAACAGGTCATGATTATCCTGATCATTCTGATCATTCAGATACTTCACCAGATCAGATCTGTCCAGCAGAAGCTAACAGGCATCAGGGAGAGGACAATCTGGCCCACAACCCCACAACTTAAAGTACCGCAAAGCTCAGTACTAGGGCCTTTTCTATCAGTGCTAGGTGTAGGGCACTCGGGTGGAGTTTGTATGGATGTGTACATTTGGTCACGTGGGTTGGGTGTTCATGGTTAATTTGTAGTGTCACACGTTGGAACCGGAAGTGATGAGTGGGTGATGGGGATGCATACCTTGCTGACCACATTCAACAGGCTCTTGTAGATGTGATTTTTTTAATGTTTGGTATACTAATGTTTTTAATGTTTTGGTTTACTGCAAGAATAAAGATAAAAGAAATATAGACTGTTGTCGGACCATTGGTTCAAGACCAAGCGTGTCCCTCATGTGCTCGGCGACAACAAGGAAGTTTATGAGTTGCCTACACAGTTGATGTGGAAGGAGCACGATGAGAAGTACTCAGACATCTATTAATCCAAACTGGGGAAGAAGAAGTTTGATATTATTTACAAGAGCTTGAAGACGCTGGGACCGTTATATCCACCAGAGGCTATTATCAAATTTGTCTGTCTTTCTTTCCCCTTCTCCAATTAAACCTGAATGATTACATCACAGAGGACCAAAATTGTCTTCAAATTGTCAAGGCTTTGCATTTAATGAAGGCTAAAGTCAACCCTCTTTTCTTACCATATATAATTCACATGCAACGCCACATGAGTCTGAATCTCATTAAAAACAACAAACTTACATATTTACTTGCATTAGTTATCATTTCTCTCAGGAAATATTCTGTAATCTCAGTTGACTGATGGTGAGTATGATGAATCTGCCCACATTCTAACATTGTTTTTTTACTGCCAATGCCCAACAGATTTCATTGATTTCATTGTCCGACATCCTTAAAAAGACGTTTTGAGACTTCAGCTTCAATCTTCTCTTGGTTAAAAGTGTCTAATGGTCAATTCCGTGCTCAGCTGCTACGGGACAGGAGCAGTCAGTACAGGAAGCGAATCATTACTACCACAGAGAGACATGTCTTTATTTATACCTGCCTTTGTTCTGTAATAATGTTTTATTTTCTTAACACTATGAATATTTCTCAGCTACATTTTATCTTGGCTTCCTTAGACTCTGCGGGGTGTGTGTGTGTGTGTGGGGGGGTGCATGCTCGACGTCCCTTTCCTTGTCTCTCTGCGAATGCAGGAGGTTGCAGCCGCGTCAAAACACTGTATATTTACATCAGCAGCAGCTGCCTGCAATTATGCAGAAGCGCATACTTCAGCTAGAAACCGCCGGTGAGTTTAACACGTCAATTAAAGAGCAGCAAATCTTATTAATCGAACTGTTCTACTGATTTGGTTTCGGTTTTATACATTGCACATAAAGGGTCAAAATGTTACACAATTTCAGTTAATAAAAGGGTTTATAAAATTTGGTTTAGATTGTTGTAACTGGTGGTGCTACTTTGCAAATTTGACCCTGTTTCAGTGTTTTTGTAGCATCTCAAAGATGTCACGGTGTTGCTTAAAAATGCAACGCTCCTTGCACGTTTTTATTGACAGGACGAAGCACTCCTCAGACAGAATAAAACGGCCCTTACCTGTTGACCAGCTTTTATTCAGACATGCGAGAGCAATCAACAGATTCAGTGCTTACCACCGCCTGCAGCTACCTGCAGCGCACACATTACGCCACTTATCACAGACTCTGTGCTCACTGATTACCACACTGGGGCACAAGGAGAGAGTTTTTTCGGGTTTCTGCACCGAATGCACGAGCAAAAAAAAAAAAAAAAACATTTCATTATATTATATTGATTCATTTTTTTTTCATACTATGACTATGAACCGCATGTGGTGTGACCTGCTTCAGCAAAATGTAGGGTTTGTTTGTGTTTTGAACACAGCCCTTTTTAATAAAAAAATCTAATGGAAAGATTTTTATAACATGATGGGTGAAATGAGCCTTGTTTTAATTGAGATGTGTGCACTACACTCTTCTAGGAGACAGTTTTCCACAACTTAGGAAACTAATCTGCTTGACGTCTGGTTAATGGTATGCCAAGAAGGTGTGGAAAAAAGGGGAGAGGGGAGGAAAGAAGTGTCTGCCACGATGTGTGCAATCTCACCTCCCCACGCGAACGTTGTCACACTCATGCATTCCTCACCTCCAATTAGCAGAGAAACAGGCCTAAATATAGAGCCATTCGAAGACTCGGAATTGGACTGGATCACATGGTGGGGAATTGTGTGAGAAGAGGCGTCATTAGGGAAGTTTGGGAGGAAGCGTCTAAAGTTAGCTGGCTGCTTCGCTGGTGTCCGGCTGTGACGCTTCAGCGTCAGCGTGATCTGCCTGTAATGCTTCAAGGACTGACTGGGACGCGATTAACTGTCGCCCAGAGGTCACTGTAGTAAGAACAAAGAATGACAACATGAAACAGGCAGAAATGAGCGGCCAAAGTTTCTACTGGATTTTACTGGTTTTTCTGGGATTTTTGCAGCCTAAAATGCTTTTGTGGCAGTTTGTCTAATTGGCAAATTGTAATTCATTGTAATTAATTACAACTTTATGTTAGTGTGGTAGTAGCTTAGTGGGTAACACATTCGCCTATGAACCAGAAGACCACAAAGGCCCAGGTTCAAACCCCATTTATTACCATTGTGTCCCTGAGCAGGACACTTAACCCTGAGTGTCTCCAGGGGGGGACTGTCCCTCTAAATACTGATTGATAGGCGCTCTGGCAAATATAAAAGTTTTAGTTTACATTGTTTACACACACTGCCAGATAAGTTTAACAATTTCAGTAAAATTATTGGTGAAATATATGGAGAGGTTTTGGTGACTGGACAAAAACGCAAGTTGAATTTGCATCAAGTGTTGTGGACAGTCATGACCGATGATGGTCCATCTCTCCAGGGAAACAAATCAGATGAACAGTTGCCTATAATTCGCATCTCACTCTGTCTTGCGTCGCTGATCTTGATTCCTAGATGTCCAGAGCTCAGTGATGGCCCATCAGTAGCAATTTTACACAATAATCATCGCAAGCCTCCAGCTCATACATAAGCATGAGGGGGAGACTGATGGTGATGATTTCAGGCTAACGCTCAGCAGCGTAGGAAAGAAGTGTTCTCGTAATTCAGCCTGGCATGGCTGCCAAACTCCTGTTCACGTCAGTTTGGAGGAGACAGTAGGAGAGTAGGGACCATGGGGGTGAAGTGTGAAGATATCAGTACATTCAGGAGACCAGTCTCTTACAACAATGAACCCCCGTGAGGAACACCTTAAACATGATTTTTATGTCCTCTGATTTTCTGCTTTTGTAACGGTTTCTGCTGGCATCTAAAATTGTTCCATAACCGAAGAAAGTATTTTGTTCCCAGGCCATGAATATGAAATATGCCTAAAATGTGATACATATGCATGATTCCACTTCTAACCCAATAATATGTGCAAAGATGTGAAAATGACTTTTCACATTTATCAAAACTTATTACGAATATTTATTACTCAGCTTACATTGTCACAAGGGAGAAATAACAATTTGTTGCCACTCACGTGTTCCCTGTCTGGCAGACACACCCAATCTGTCCGTCAACTGCAACATAGCTCTCATGCACCCTACGTCCTCATTCTAAATGATTAAAGCATCTTTCTGCAATTCCATTTGCTCCAAATACCCAGAGTACACCGGGGCACCAGCGGACACTACAAACATGATCTCAATTATAGACACCTGAATTACCATGGTTTCTACCAAACCAGACATGCAGATTGTCATATTTGTATTATTATATTCCGATTGGTGAACTAGGGAATCTGACAGTTGTAAACACATCACATCTAATATAGCGTTTCCAAAAAATATCTACTCAGTGCTTGATCAGAAGTGTTGTAATTGTGGTTAAACCTAAATCTGACCAAATACATCACACAGCTGATCAAGGGCAGAGCCAAAACCAGGACTAATGGCATGTTGTTCAGCAATGAAGATGCAACGTCAAGATTCCATGATAAATTCAGATATGAGCGGAGATTTGTGCCAGTAGAAACTTGAAATTGAATTTAATATTTTTGAATCTGAATTGCACAAACTGAAATTGAATTGTACGTACTGAATCTGTATGTATTAAATTGCATAAGAATTCCAAGGAATTTGAAACTGCCCAAAAACACGTAACGCAAATTCGCTTCTCCCAATTCAAGTTCAGTCGTCACAATCCGTGTCCTCAAGAAAAAGCAATCGAGCTGAGACTCCCAACAGCACTCATTTCTACGTTTAAGTGTCTTGCTCAGGGACACGATGGTAGTAAGTGGGATTTGAACCTGGGTCTTCTGGTTCATAGGCGAGTGTTTTGTTTTCTTTTTACCCACTAGGCTACTACCACTACCCTACACAAGGCCGACAAACACAGCTACTACACAACACTGGAGGATTTACGTCCCGATTACTGAGAGTCTGTGCCGCAGAGTCCTGCTGCATTTTAGATCGTGTCTCGAATCCCGAGTGGAATCTTGTTTACGTATCTTTTTTTTATTTCCCCCGATATTTAGCCCCCGTCAGGAACTGTGTTTAAGGAACAGCGTTAATAAAAACTGGACACAAGAGATTGTTTTGTTTCATTTTATCTGATGATTATCCAGCGCTACCTGTCTCGCTTATGGGTCGATTTCTTTAATAGACCAATCAGCTCACGTCACGTTAATTTCCTTGCAATTTAATACATTCAGATTCAGTCTGAACAATTCAATTTTATTTCTCTGGCCATATTCAGAGGCCAGCATACAGAAAGCTGAATTAATGTATGATACACAGGGTCACTGCAGTCTGACAGAAAGATGCAAGACAAGTGATTTTGAGATCAGGCTTCATCACTAAAACATCTAGAACAGTGGCCTTCATTAACTCCCTGACAGAAGATGAGGTGCATTATGTACACATGGCTTTGAGGCACAGGAAAGATGGCATGGAAACCTAGCAACCGCATGAAGTTCACAAGCTCAAGTTCATAATCTAATAAAGTGCAGTGTCTGGTTTTAATTGGGTGTGATTTCAGTTTGCTTTTTTATTTAACACTAAATGTCAGATTTGAGCTTTTGCGCCGCAGCAATATAAAGTTTCTTTAACCTTTCCAGCGCTCAGTCTGCAGAAAGTCATTACGGTCACAGTGTCTTGCAGAAAATGGTTTAAAGAAGGGAACGTCTGTCTGGAACATAATGTAAATGAGCCCATGAACAAGGTGCACCTTACATCATCATCTACTGCACTGGATCCCAACGCAGGGGGTCCGCTGAGGTTACCGAGTTATAAAATCCCAATAACTCCCAATGGGATTTAAAGCATTTCACTGCATATCATACCATGTATGACTATGTATGGGACAAATAAAATTGGAATTTGAATTTGGATAATCAAAAGTCTGTATACTCTTGTAGGGTATATAGACTTTATGCAACCTACAGTGTAACACAAGGAGGATAAGAACAAAAACTTACATCTGCTGTTTAATTTTTGCAAATTAATTAGTTTGTAATTAATCACGTCTTTCTTTTTATGCATGTATGCGGAAAGGAATAGGGTTTGGGAGGTCCTGTCTTGTCTGGGGGGGCTTCATGGGAAATAAACTGGGAATCACTGATCTGCTATGTGAATCCTACTCGAGCTGATGTGTAAGCATGGCCACATGAGCCTACAGTTTGTACCCTCACCAAAACCGAACGTTGTGAATAACTGCGCTTCATTTTTGTTCTTTACTATGCAGTATACACGTAAAAGTGAAATAGAGTCCTTTCATTACAGTAATGCAATTATTAAAATAATAAAAAAGATTCTGAATACATGAATGTATTCTTAATTTTTCTGGTCAATATTTAATTAAATGACAAAAATCCGATGGGATAAAAAAAATACCCATTTTCAGATGAAAGAAAAGCAGAAGAAACAAATATATCCAAACACCCAGTCAGCAGTGAACAGTGAGCCTTGATGCCCACAACCTGGACTTCTTCACCTTTCCATGCCAAAGATGTACTGGAATGAACAGTAAATAGACCAAATGTGCAGCGTTCTACAGTCCCTAGAAAGGCATACAAAAACATAACGAGAGACACAATTTGCCCCCTCGTTTTATCTTCATCACACATGTATAGAAACTACAACAGAGTGAATAAAAAGATTGTATTCATAGTTGGGGGTTCAAGGAAACCAGAATTGATCACTTCATCGATGGTAACATGGAACCACGTTGTAAGTCGCTCTGAATAAGGTCGTCTGCCAAATTTCATAAATGTAAATTTACTAGATACTTGTACTTGTTCACCCTTTCAACTCCTTTGTCGCTATAATTGCATAATAAAGATAAGTACAGCTTTCACAAGCCTCTGGAAATGTTTAAATAACTGATCTCAGAACAGTGCAGCTGTGGCTAACAATGCATATAGACAAAAATGTCTAAAAATCACCTGAAGCGTGCACGGAACTGTAAAATGAGGGTTCAGAAATGCTGTGGTTCACATGATGAAAAAAATTTCAAGTACTACTTGCCTTGCAGCGAAAACAGCACACAGAACCGGAGAACTATAGACAAGGCTATTGACTGGGGAGGTGAATGAAGTAGTAACGCGCATTCAGATACGCGGCAACACCGCAATCTCTGGGCCTTTCTTTTTTCAGAGCAGTCAAAGCCTCAAACTTGGTGCAGTTTTCACAACTTTCCTCCACTTTCCTCACCTTCCGCACATATTCGTTAAACTGATAAGTCACTACAGATGATGTGCAGAACATTTTTAATGCAGCTGCTAGACCCCTGATTGGACAGGTCCAGCGTATTTTAAAACAAGTCAGTCATGGTGGATGTCATCTACACAAAAGATTCTGATTCTGTCACATCAACCAGCCCTTTCAGAGCAGTCAGGGGACTCAGCAGGATCAGCTATTCACACAGACGCTGAGGTGGCTCCAGCCCGCATGAAAATGAATGTTCTAGACACGTTCTAGACTCTTTATCACCCATAAAAAATATGACTGCATTGTACGTCACTTATTGCTGTTGGGTGTCAGTCTGTTGGCAGCAGCAGCCCTTCTGCACAGGCAGCTCCTTCCTGGCTTTCATCAGCACCAAAGACAGATCCTCCCCATCTTACATCAGCACCGCAGGCTGCACTTTCCTCTTTAACGTAAGGACCACAGACAGCCCCTACCTGTCTTACTTCTGCACCACACACTGCTCTTGCTTGACTGACGGCATCTTATCTGGTATCAGGTACGAATGCTGTTGCTGCACAGCACCCAAAATGGAAAACGTTTCAAACTGACCAAACGCAGAGCAATTACAGCCATGACCTACAATAGTGAGATGACAAAAAGGGCATGGCAAATCCTAACTAGTGTTCTAGTCCTGTCCGTGTAATAATCATAACTGACCCCAGCATCCACATTTCTGCAGGTGCAGTTATGGTGCACAGTGATTCACATCTTAATAGGGTGTAGTAGTCCAGTGGGTAACTAGCGCGTCTATGAACTAGACGACCACAAAGTGAAAGTGAAGTGACTGTCATTGTGATACACAGCACACGGTGACACACCGCGATGGCTTTTAACCATCACCCTTGGTGAGCAGTGGGCATCCATGACAGGTGCCGAGGGAGCAGCGTGTGGGGACGGTGCTCAGTGGCACCTCAGTGGCACCTTGACGGATCGGGATTCAAACTGGCCACCTTCTGATTACGGGGCCGGCTTCCTTAACCGCTAGGTCACCACTGCCCAAGGTTCACAGGTTCCCTGAGCAATACATGTCTCCAGGGTCACTGTCCCTGTAAATACTAATTATAAGTCGTGCTGGATAAGGCCGTCTGATAAATGCCCAAAATGTAAAATAAACAGTTTGATTTCTTCTGTTCTCTGATTTGGCCCCTGCACTGTTTTTGTGGGGATAATAATGTATATAATGTATATAAGGCGGCCTGTCTTAATTTGCGCTTTAGTCTAGTCTTTGCGTCCAGCTGTCATTTTAGTCTTTATTAGTCTTAATCACATCCATACTCATTTTAGTCAACTTTCAGTCAACTATGGGTTCCCCACTAGTCCAAAATACACAACAAAAGGTCTGAGCATTTCAGTCTTTTTTTTCATCACTATTTTAGTCTAGTTTTAGTTAATGAAACTAGACTAATGAGCCTCTTTATTTCTGTTGGATTAGTGTGAACTTGTTTGCATTAGCCTGCCGCATGTGTCTTGTCTTCACTGTGACTTTAGCCTAGTTGTTTATACAGCACATCCACACTGAAAAGAAAAGTTGCACTTGCCGAGAAGCAATCTCTCAAACTTATGAATTAATTATGACAGAAATAGAGTGCCAGTGGCAGGCGAGCCCGGGAAAAAGGTGGCTGTAAATCACACATTTCAAACTGGAGATGCCGCCCTTAACACGACACCTCCAGACTTTTATAGACAGTGCGAACCGCTGTGCTCCGCTGAATCGGGTTTCTGAGGAACTTGGAGTCTGCTCTGCCGATACCTCACGGAGAGGCTGGTCACACATCAGCACATTAACATGCGTTCGAAAGCGCTCGCACACACCACGATTCACAAGTTGTTAGACAGAAGCACCACGGGTTCACGTCACCTGTGATTTTCTCACTTGGCTCAGGCTCAGGAACATTTGTACAGTTTTGTGCTTTTTTCTTGTCTTGACTTCAACAAGATTTCTTCTCCTTGCTGTTCCCCATCAGTAAACATATAATTATTAATCTTTAAAACAAAAAAAAATATTGCAACAAGGCTTCTTTGCAAATATATGATTATGGAAATGAATGAGAGTGAGAGACGTATATAATGAAGTGTGTTTTAAATGGGACAGAGTCTAAGAAGGCATTAATGCACACCTTAGGTCTGCTGGATAGCAGTAAAATGCTGGTAGCTGGTATAATATGGCCAACAAAAACGTGTGAAGCCATACTTTAAGGTGATCCTTATTCATGTTTGGTGGCATGCTTGTATTGCGTCTTTAGTTTGTTAAAGTGAATTCATGTTGTTAATGCAGACCAAGAGTACGGGTTTCTGTATATATAGGCTGCCGCATTCTTATATATTGGCTGGTGCATTAATTCTGAACAATATGTACGCATTACATACCCACCAGCCAATCAGAATCCCGACAATGTTTAGGTTCCATTAAATTCTGCAACAGTGGTGATACCATATGGAATAAACTGATAGAGCCACGTGTGCATGACAACCAAAACTTTTATTCAGCCGAGACCAAAAGATAATTTAATCCCCACATTTTGTCATTAGGCATCTGATATTGAGCCAGAAAGATCTTGTAAAATATTTTTTATTAACAAGTATATGTTTGCATTGGTTAAACTAGCTCAGGCATTGGTTGTTAACCAAAAAAAGACTTGAAGCCGAAAGGACCACAGCAAACCATTCACACAACAACTGCATGCACAGTATTATAGCATATATTTACCACTTTTAACCATGGTGAATCATAAAGATTATTTTTGAATGGAATAGCCTAGTGTTTGCATGTGAGGCGATAATGGAGATTGGAGGTCAAGCACTTTACACTGCAAGCAGATCAGCTCTCGCAGTTACAATATCAGCACAATCACCCCACAGATATCAACACCTGCTGACCTCCAGTCGTGCCTTTAAAAAAACGGAGTGAAAGCCAACGCTGCAACCTCCCCCGCTCCCTAGCTGTTGCTTTCTAATGCCCATAATGACAGGCCAAGGAGACATGGAGACAGGGTCTATTTCTGAAACCTTTTTCCTGTTGAACTCATGAGTCAAGCACATTGCTGAACAGAGGCTCTGCATGCGGATGTGCACACATCGCCTTACCCGTTGGTTTATTTAAAGTGGGAGTTTCTGCTAGACATAAAGTCAAAGTTGTCACCTCATCAAACTCTAAAATTCTAAGCCCATTCCCCATACAATTCTGGAACCTTGGAGAATATATTGAAATACATTCAAAACCTGTTCCAGACATCAGGTACTATTCACAAAAGTAACGTCAGAATGCACCTCATTCCAGCTTGAACCTGTTCTGCTTGGGGCTGAAGAGGGGCTCAGGTCACACACAGGTGTGTGAGTGTGTGTGTGTGTGTGTGTGTGTGTGCAGGGGTTTTTATGAGCCACACCGATGCCCAGCACCTTTTTTATTTTGAGAATAAACTGACTCACCTACATCCCCCTGTACATCTACTGAATATAGACATTTTACTTTAATAATATGTTGAGATATTGTTTGTTCAGATGAAAGACATAAAGTGCAAAGATCTGTGAGTGTGTGTGTGTGCCTACTGTATATACAGTTATTGCAGGCTACCAACAGGGGTTGTTGCTGATTTTAGGAATAGAATGGCATATTCAGAAAACTAAAAATAACCAAACTAATCCAAAAAAATGTAAAAAGTAAAAATAAAAAAGCAAGAAACGGATAAATCTAAATATATTATGTATTATGTAATATGTTGTAATATTATGCTTTATAAGTACACACTTCTAAAGCATAATATTAAATATAACATTGGTGTATTTCCTTTGTTATAGATATTTCATTTTTCAATATCTACAACATTCAGTGATTCAAAACATCAGAATCAGAAATTTGTGAATTATCTAAATGTATGGCTATATTGACAAGTTGTGATTGTTAATTAAGATTCTGTATAATTAACTTCAGAATACAGTATGTTGTAAAACATATGAACATATAATAACAATTACATGTAATCCAGAATTGAGTCATGTAAAAGAGTTATGATTAAACTCTATTTTAAAATATTTTTAAATGCTTTGTGCCAATATATTTTATTACAGTTGATTGCTTGATTGCATAAACATATAAATCGTTCAACGATTGTTCAAATGGATGATTCCTTAATCATCTACATTGCTAAGGGTCAGAATATTGTGTCATATAAGAAAGCAACACTAGCTGGATCTGTCAGTTGCCAGGACCTATATATTTCATAATCCTTTTACAAACCAATAAAAACCCAATTTAATTTAGTTCCTAGAATATGCAGAAAATATCAAATGACGATAAATAAGAAATCCCTAATACATATTACTTTGTGGCTGAATGTAGTAATTCATTGGATGGGAGTGAAAGTGGACATGAGGAAATTGGGTGGTTGTCCAGTGGGCTTGTGGTCTGATATTCATGTTTCAAGTTTTTCCTGAAGACTCTACAGGGGATGAGGTTGTGGCTGGACAGGTGAGACAGAGAATCATGTTATAATGTTCCTTCTGAAGTCCAGTTCCAGATTTATAAAGTTATAGTTATAAATCTAGTTATAGTTATAAAGAAATTTCACTGGGTGGGATTTCAGGATATTACAGACCCATATGTTATTCTTTCTCATCTGTATATATTTCAGGTCCCTTCCTGGAGTCACAGTTAAAAATTAGATCATAAATAAAAAAAGGAGTGTCCAGCTCTGATCATCTTTGTGCATAAACCTATCATGCGTCATATACATATAAAAACGGTAAACTCTGATATGAAATCTGCACCCGCAGATATGAAATGAAATGCATTTCAGCATCGCACTTTTGGCCCAGCCACTCGTATTTTCCTTTGGCTTCTGCTGGCAAAGACCAATATAGCGGAGCACACAGAGTAGGAGGATTGTACGTCACCCACAGACTGTTTGCTCTCCCACAGCTCCTGTAGCTGTGAACACTCAGTTGGGGGGGGTGGGGTGAGAACCTAATCCACTGGAAGGAAGATAAGATGTGTCACTGGCTGGAAAACATTGGCAAGGGAAATGCAGCAGAAACGGGCTGTTTGAGGTTGCTTCAGGCCTCCATGGTGGAGCAGGTGAAGAGACTCTGTGGAAGTGGCTTTTCCTGCTAGTTGACCAGTGAGGTTGACTATTTGTGAGCCGCTTGTGTGAAAGGAAGATTTAAAAGTTCAGTTCTCACTCAATTTCCTGTAACGGTTTATGACCATGGACAAACCGGGTTGGAACGCGATCAAAAGCAGCCAGGAGAGCATCCAAGGGGGCATCAGGCTGCAGAAGGAGGAGCAGTAGCTTCCTTCAGCCCTTGGCATCACACTGGGAGAAGATCAGTGTTCTGGATTTGTGTGGGAAGCAGATCTCCCCCAGGAAGCCAATAACAGAGCCAGCGTGCGGGCTGGGGACGAGGGGGTGGAAATGAGGGATGAGGAGATATGCAGCTGTAGGATGTGGGTGTTGGTGGGTAGTCGATTCAACGGGGGCTTTTCAGAGAGGATTTTCTCTCGCCACCCAACCGCTGGCGGCTGCTCCCTCAGCTCAGCTTCTCATTCTGCCGCTGCTGAATGCCTCTGCGTGGTTTTTTATCAGTGCAGAAACGGGCAAGTGTCCCTGTGTTCTTGGTGACTGGGGGTGAGGTCCACTGGGCGTCTCATTACTGGGATCAGCTCTGGGAATCAGAATCAGCAGACCTCCCCCTTGTGACACTTTCTTCTTTAGAGTGTATGCAGCGGGAAGAACGCTTACGTGTATTACTGCAACAAGAATTATTCACTTCTTCCGTATAATTTAATGCTAAATTTACAGGCCACAATAACCCAGGATAGGCTCTGGCACCTCTGAAACTTGTGACCTTTAGTCATGTCCTGGTGCTCTGATCTTTGACCTTTCACTTTAGTATGTAAAAAAAAAAAAAAAAAAAAAACATCATTCCAGTGTAATAAATAGCATATCTATGCTAGAACTTTACCTTGGACAGAAAAGTCAGTTTCAAAAAGGCCTTTAATAAGATAGATAACTGGGATACAAATTTTGTTTCTGAGTGACATGTGTTCGACATTATAAAGCGAGAGTGAAGAGGACAGTGTTGGAGAAACCAGCAGGATCGATCTTGAAAGGTTTCAACCCCTTGCTTCACCCATCAACTTAAATAAGCTTTTATGATTTCTCCTTTTTGACTAGATCTTGGCCAGAGTGAGAGTTCGCAACCATCCAGATTTACAGTTTCTCACTTCCACATATTTTTTTCAGCACACACAGAACAGACAGCTAGCAGAGTCTGAGAACAAATTAGGCCAAATTGACATGAACCACCTTAACCACCTGGATATATGTCAGATGTCTACAGTTTATGAATTTTGTAGGAATCAAGGATACAGCTGGATGATGTAGAGGTGGTGACAATTGGACCAAACTCTCAATATTCAATGCACATAAAATATTCAGCACCCCTAAAGAATTTTAAGTCCTCTCCAGTATCTATCATGAGCATACAGTGACATCCTGCAGTGGAACTGGTGGAAGCAGAGGCCACCCACTGTTCCCACAGAGGACCGGTCTTCTATAGAGACATGGAGTAAAGCCACAAATCCAGATTTTCCAGATTGAAGCTCCATCTTGGTTGCTAACGAGAATCTGTAATAACCTCAGTCAGACTGGTGTAAAGACAGCTCTATGCTGAGGGAGAAAGCGTGAGAGAGAGATGGATAGAGCTAGAAAAGTTAGAGAAATAGGCAAATTATACATTTGCAATAGTCAGCCTCATCACTGATTGGGAGAAAGAATGAATATTATTTAAAAAATGATTCTGAGATACTAATCGACACTGAAATTTAGTAGATACTGAATTCTGTGAGAATCTACCAATGTAAATGTTCATGAAAATAAAGAAAACACATTGAATGAGAAGGTGTGTCCAAACTGTTGCCTGTACTGTATATTTTTGACATCTGCAGCATGAAGCATTTTTTGTTTGCCTTAAAAACATTAAAATAATTCATTTCATTTATTCGTTCATTTTTATGTATACACATACATACCTTCTGACTACTAAAAATATTCTCACAACATTCTTTATTTAAAAAAATATATATTAAAAATGTTTGTTTTTCTCCCCCTGTATTATTGACAATAGCATTCAGTCGCATCCTTAGAATAGGTATCAAGTTTGAGATTTCTGTATTGTGACATGTAGGGGTGTTCGAAAATATCAATATAGCAATAAATAGCAATATTTTACACATCAAATGTCGATATTTTTATACAAATTTAGTCCACCGGGTGGTACTGTTGAGTGTGTCCTGCTGTCAGGTCAGCGGAGGTGAGAGTCAGTGTGCGACTACAACCTCCACTCCTGTAGATGGCGCTGTAACTGGATATTTTGAATTATGAAATCGCAAAACATGGCACAGCATCTTGTATATCAGCTCTTTTTTAAATTTTAAGTGAACTGTGATATAATAAATTGGGTAAATTTCCCACTTGTGGGACTAAGAAAGAATCTTTTCTTATCTTTTTTTGTAGTGTGAATGTGACTTGCATGGACACATATGGACATGGTGTTTATTGTGTGTGAAGTAACTGCATTGCAAAATGAAGTATAATTTAAAGGGTGACTGGAGGAGGAACATAGCCACTGACCACTTCAAAAGGTAAATAAAATATTGAACACTAATCTGTGAAAGGTCTGATTGTAAAAAGAATTGGTTTAGTGTCATTTAAGGAGACACCACTGGAGGGCGCTGTGACCTTTCAAATGAGTAGTCTTGCTATCAAGGTACCTTTTGAAAAGTAGCAGTCAAAGAGTATTTTAGGCTGTAAATATTGGTAAACAACAACACATCAATGAAACGATGAAATAACACGCCAATCTGTAATCAGAATATGAATATTTGATAGGATCTCTGTGTAGCCCTGACTGGGCTGGAAATCGTTGTCTGAGTGCTTCCGTTTCCCATCATGGTGTTCTTGTCCTCAGTCCCTAATTATTATTCTGTTTGTGTTCCTGTCTACCCTTTTAGCCATTCGTGTCCTCGCTTTAGAAATAAATCAATAAATCAGCCTGCTTGTCCTGCCTCACGGGGAACAGGAAGAGGCTGGAAGCGGTCAACATTTCACCCCCTGTAGGTAACATTCCACCTTCCCAGTGTTTAATTACACTCAGTTAAGTTTGTGTTTGAGGACAATATAGATTTGATACCAAAATCTGAGCTGAACAGGAGAATGGACATAATATGTAGCAATGCATCCTAAAGTGCTTGATTAAGTGTGTAGAATGATTTTAACAAAAGAATATTTGGATCTTCTATGACAGATTAAATTCTGCCCCCTATTTTATTGGAATATAGACAAGTCAATAGGTCTTTAAATAAAATTGATCCAACAAACACGTCCTTTCTGTGACATTAAAATATTTTATTTGGCCAACGTCAGTAGGAAACACAGATGACAACACGTATGACCAGGATACTCATATAATTATCTTTTGTTTAATACATAAGGCTACATTTTAATGATATATATACTCCTGTCTATATAATTGCACTTTTACAGTGACATAAAAATGCCAGAATGACAAGGACATATGGAAACACATGGAAGTGTCAAAGTAGTGTTGAGTAATCAGAAAAAGCGGCGCTCAAACACAACAATGTTAAAATACAAACCTCCTCATTCCAGTCAGTAGGGACGTAAACTCTGTTCGGAACCGGTTTCTGTCACTTGGATGGATTCAAACTAGTTTTGTATGTTTTTTTTAAAAGCTTCTCAGACATATACAGAGCAAAAATTCTAATTATAAAAAGGAAAGGTCTGATCTGAAATATGGAGAAAGGATCTGCGATGGTGAGCGTGGCCTGGCCCTTGGTCAGACCAGCTGAACAGTTCGTGGCCCTGACGCCAAGCGAGCCGCAGGCCTTCCAGCAGACCATCAGGAGCAAATCAAGTGGAGCTAATTTAGCGAAGTGGCACCTGTCTACACGGAGCGTCAGAGACAAACCGGACCCTGAACTCCCAGCCATCTGTGGCCCATCTAGCCCACTGACCACTTCAAAAGAAAGAGGTGTCTGATGAAAAGGCCCCAGCCAGGCGAAAGTCTTCCTTCATCAGGACGCAGAAGAGGCGCTGGGGAAGGGGCTTGGAATACGGAGCTGGCCGCGGGACACACGTACGCAGCAGGATCTCTCGCCCGGCAGGAGGTGGGAAGTCGGCCCCAACAGCACCCCCTGCTGTCGCCTTCCTGTCGTCGGTTCGGCCCACTTCATCCTCCATAGGAGCCAATAGCGCAGCCTGAATGAGAAGGGGGAGGGGCATAATGATTCAAGAGCAATGGCTAAATCATTTATGTAAGAGGCCTGGTAATAAAATAATCAAACTCAAAAATTCTCAAATTACAGTTATGTTCTTTGTGAAAATGTCAAGAGACGGAATAAATTAAGGGGGAACCTTCACTATGTTGTGCAAACACAAAAACAAGCTACACACCACAACAGAATTCAGCAGCTCACCTCCATCTCACCCAGAATGCCCTACTTATTACCAGTCCAAAAGGAAAGCAGTGAAAGGAGTGATGACGGTTAGAAAGGCAGGAAACTGTCAAGGAGGCAGCAGTCGCCGCATCATATTTTTGGGAGGAGGGGGCGGTATGTAGGCACTGCGCTACAAAAGGCTTTTTACATTTTTAAAAAAAATAAAGAAATACACTTTAACGCCCTCCGCTTCTCCTGTGGGTACATGCTTACTACTGGGGGAACAAATGGTGGGTGGTGTAGGAGGATTCGGATGGGGATTGCGAAGACGTGTGCGAGCGGTTACCTCATCACTGGAGTCAGCCAGCTTGACGAGGGTAATTGAAGCAGCATGGGGGAAATTTAAATTATTATATTTTTAAACAGACAGATCAGGCAAGCCCTTTTCCTTCACTGCATGCACTCACAGCCAGAGTAATGAAGGGCCATGTTCCCTGCAGAAATCCCAAATATCTGCTTCTGACCAGACAAGACTCCACACAGTGCTAACCAACAGTATTCCAGCTGATCAGAGGATGCAAGAGCAGGGATGCAAGAAGGGTCGGAACACTCAAGTGAATAATTCACAGGAATGTGTCACACGTAATGGTCTGCAGGCACCTATATAGCAAGTTTGAATTCCATGAATTTTTCATGCACAGAACAGCAATTAAAAAAAATCAGATTTTCAATAAATATTAGTATGTTACAAATTAAATCAGAGTAAATAAGCAAACCTTGTATAATTTAAAAGGTCAAACGATTTTAAAGAATCTGAAAAAATATTGACCAAATAATGAGCTGACTGATAATAGATACATCAATATTTTGACCTCCATAATAATTACTAAATTAAAAATGAAAATGATTGCCAGCTGCAGGCATAGCCCTGATTCAGAATGCACACGTGCTTCTCAAACTGAAGCCATACCAACATCATTCACATGCATCCAAAAACAGGAGTGCATCTTTAAAGTTCACAAACAGAAACTATGCGACTATAAACAAAAAGGCTCGGGGTCATTATAAATGTGACATTCAGTGTGAACGGGGGAAACAGTTCCACCCTTTAAACCAGTGCATCACAACAGAAATAAACAGTTGTGGGTCCTGCTCTCTTGGTTAGACTGAGATGTGAGTTGTAGCACATACACTAAATGTCACACTTACACACATAAAATCAATAAGATTGGGCCATAGTTCATTAGTCAGTTACAGGTCCAGTGAAATTAAATCACACACACACACACACACACACACACACACTATTCAGTGCTGTGATGGTGTGATTGAACAGTAAGCTACAGTGCCTGCAGTGATTGGGTGGAGCTGTAAAATGAGCACATGTGTGAACCTGTGGGCGGGACTTACCCTCTGAGCACTGACGAATAGCTTGTGAATGATGCTGCCAACGTAACTCCGCCCAGCATCAATCACCGACACCTCTGGTTCGTCCAGCAATGAGATCACAAATCTGGGTGAGAATAATGAGAGAACTCACAAGATCACTGGAAACGAAAGACACATGATGAATTCAGCGAGAATACACACACACACACACACACACACACACACACGCTGGTAGCCTGCTCTGGGTGTTCTCTTAACGAGGCAGGTTAGACTCTCAGTTTGACCCTAGGGACTAATGAAGACCAAAATGTTCTGCTCCGTCAGCTATCCCAGCAGCTATTATTATAACAACCGCTTCAACAAATCAGGGAGGTGTGTGTGCGTGCAGCCGTGCATGCGTGAGAGAGAGAGAGAGGACCACATTTCTTTATATTTGTGCTCCATCAAGCACTTATGTCAGAACGAGCCAAGGAGAGGGGGGTAGTCAGATTTGAGAGGGTGTGGCGAAGAGACTAACCGTCGAAGGCCCTCCACCTCTTCCCCTGTGTCATTCTTCCCAAGCCCGAACTTGGCTTTAAGGGAGCGGGCGTGGGCGATCACAGCCTCCACCCCCGCAACCTGGCTGATGAGATCCTGCAAATTACAGGGATACACAACTTTTCAATCATACACACATCATTATATGTGTATATTTATATATATATATATATATATATATATATGTGATTGTGTGTGTGTGTGTGTGTGTGTGTATATATATATATACACACACACACAGACCCCTACATGTGTTTTACAGTTTTGCATTATTATGCAAATCCAAACCAGATGCATAATGCTGAAAATAAATAAATAAATAAAAACAAAAAATCTAAAAACACATGACAACCCCTCACCTCAAGTTTTTTGTAGTCTGGACTGGGGTGGTGCAGCAGCTTCCCAGCAAGGGACACCAACTGCTGGATGGACCTGCGCACAGATGGGATGTCCTCAGCTACCTCTGGAAATTGTAAAAAGTGATCATTGCTTTTAGTCACTCTGCCATTCCTCTCTCTCACTGCTGGTACAGAGATGTTAAAAAATAGACATGACATTGAGAGAGGGTGCAGAAAAGGTAAATTATAATACAGCGCATGTAACATTGTTAACCCATAAAAAAGGTGCAGAGGCAATTTGAGTGAAAACATGGAGAAGGAGAGCTGAGCATTTATAAAAATCATAAGAATGTCAACATTTCTTCTGCAAGCCTTGTGTAATCGGTGCAATTTTTCTGTGACAAAACCACAAGAAAAAAAACAAAAAAAAAAAAAAAACACTAAACCTAGTTTCATAAAAACAGTTCATACGGTCCTGTCCTGTTTATTTTTACTGCTCCATGTGGGGCTCTGCTCACCTTCCTCTTTCTCCTTCAGGATGGCGGCGTGGATCACACAGGACAGCAGGTGTCTGGTGAGGTCGGACGGTTTCTGCACAGCAAGATAATGCAGCACCTGGGGAAGCACCGAACCACATCAAATGCAAAAATGAAGCGTTCAAATGGGGTGCCATTTAAATACGATTCAAAAATTACATCTTGGTACCAGGTCTAGAACAGCAGAGGCTTCAAAAGCCAAAAAGGTGGCAAGGAGTTCACCAACTGACTTATTTGCATACTCACAAATCATGCAGTCAAAATCTATTAGACATTCTGTATGTGACACTGAATGCTGATAAACCTTTATGGGTATTAATTGCTACCAAAAAGGCCCTTTTATTCTGATAATCAAGGATTTTTCTGGTTAAAAATCATTATCATTATTATCACACTGAATATGATATTCACACGACAAACATCAGTATTGAATGCAAACTTGATCAATAACGCATCACTAGATATATTGCTGTATTGATTCACACACTGCTAAAACTCTCCTTCTCACTGACATATTGCTGTTTTTTTTAAGACCACAACTGCAGAAAAGGGCACAACATAAATAATCTCAGGAAAAAAAAAAAAAAAGTTAGAAGTGAAGCTGCAGCATCTTCAGAATGTTTCAGCAGATGGATGGACAGTGTCTCTTTGACGCTGGCTCAGCTTCCCTGAACTCACTTTCAAGTGGCACCTTGTGCTACGACCCACTTTATAAACCAGAGTCAGAGCTGGCATCCATCCCCCCTCCAATCCATCCTTTACTACATTTGGCTGATCTGTGTAGAGACCTACAGTATGAACAGGGAGATGATGTAGCAGCAGGAGGGTTACAGACCTTTTCTGCCTCCTTGGTGTCATCAAATAGCCTGCGCTGTCTGCGAGCGGGCGTGGCCTTGGCCGTCTCCCAGGCCTCCACCCACATGTTGCCAGGGATCTTCATTCGAGTGCTTAGGTCACCACGCACAACCGTCTGTCCATTCTCATCGGTCACCTCTTCCTCCACATAGTCCCGCGGAGAGTACCACCTCACAAAGTCCTCCAGCAAACAACCGGGGTTGGCCGCCTGTGAAGTCACATGACATTGCATGATGAAACATCCCCTCTCAAACTAAATCTACTAAAACAAAGGGTGACTGGGTCAATGAAGCTGGCCTCAGCCTGAACTTCCATCTCACATGACTGGAGTGGATGATCAGAAATACTGAGCCATGCTTTTTCGGGAAAAGAGCATCGGTTCTCCTGGTCTGTGAGATGAAGATGCGCTGCTGCACCCACCTCTCCTTTATCCTGTCAGACCATTTATCACAAGCGCAACTCTCGGGTTCCTCCACCCAGTGTGAGAACGTAATTAAAAAGACAAAATGCCAAATGATGCTTGGCCTAGCACAATTACTGCTCTAAATATAGTCCATCCACAGCATCTACCATTTATTTCAAAGACTGCTGCAGATGTAAAGACAAGTCGTCTTTTTTTACTCCAGAACTTGGGTAAGACATCCTCAAAAATGGGTTTCAACTTGTGTTGGGGTATCACTTGAATGTTAATTGACTACAGTTCTGCTTACCGATTCTGAACTTAATCAGTTCCCTGTTTCAATTTGAACTTTAAAATAACCTCAGGTCATAAAATAAAAGACAAAAAGGCCACAGAGGAATAAACAATAGCTATAATGATTAATTAACAAATATAGAATTCCAGTTCTTATTAAGAATAGTATTCTAAAACTGGAATCAATTTTCTATTCCCAAATCCACATTTCAACAGGACTGGACAGAACATTACAGAAAATTAAATTTAGATGAATGATTAGTCATATTTAACATGCTCTAATAAATGAAATCTTGAACATGTTGCTGACATTATGTTCAGACTTTCACGGTCATGTACATCAAAACGTCTTGCATTCTACTAATAAATATGCAGGACGTGCATTATGAGAGGGCAGCTTCTCACCTTGAAGGACTCCATGTCTGACAGCAGACAGGCGCTCTGCATGCGGGCGCGCAGGTGGGCTCCCTCCGCTGACGTGCCCAGTTTGGCGAGCACCTCTGACTGCTCTTCCAGAGCGTCCTCGGTCATAGGACCTGGCTCCTGAAAGGGAAAAAATAGGGTGAACCTCAGCTGGAAGTGTCCATCCAGACTCATTAGTGGATCTCTGGTCTCCACAGCCCCTCCCAGCTAATGAACACTAAACTCCTCTAATGAAGACGCACCCAGAGGGCCTGTAACCCGGCACCCTCCAAAAATAATCTCTTAATGACCATCCTAATGACTCGAGACACTAAACGTTTTATAGCTTTAAGCAGAAACAGGAGACAAAATAAGTTTTAACCAAAGCACAAACGGACACTGGCCGGGGTTCTTGACTGGAGACCATTTGTTAGCTCACCTACAGGTCAGTGCAGCATTCTCTACAAACAGAGAATTAGTCAGCCATTAGTGTTGGGCGAGAGAACAGAGAACACGGCAGGGTTTCCGCAGATCATTATGAAGTCCTAAATTCGAGTCCCCCCCCCCAAAAAAAGGCCTTCAATTTCATTAGAAATTACTAGTAATCCTAAAATCTAAAGTTTAAAGGATAAACCCAGAAACACGCGGTGACCAGCAGAATCACTACATGCAGTGCACGTGTCAGTGCCCAATCTGCACCACTGCAGGCCTGGAAATGACCAGGAGCAGTCTGAGCCTGTTTGGTGCCCTGTGCAAAAAAAAAAAGTCATTAGGATTTTAAGAATCACACAATAAAATCTTGGAATCCTGGAGGGACTGCATGATAAAATATGAACAAGCATAGTGTTATTAAATATTTTCGGACAATTTTTTAAATGTAAACTCTACAGCCTAATACCGAAAATTCTAAAATAGTCTATAATCACTCACACCATACAAATACCTGGTATTTCACTGGGCTTATGGGTGTTACAGAAAGTCCACTTTCAGTAGAATTGCCCAGATATCGATTTATCTGGTATACGGTTATGCTATATGTTGACGTATCTGTAAAAAATGTATAATACAAGTTCCTGCTGCAGCGCCTTTGCTATGGACACATTACCCTTTCACAAACAGTTACATTTAAATTTACTTATCAAATTATATATATAGCCAAATATACCATCTATGGTTAAATTTATATTGCAATATGAATTTTATTCCATATCACACAGCCCTAGGATAAGCGTACCGGGTAGCCGGGTGGTTGTAACGTGTCGGGTAGTCGTGTGGCGGGTACCTGTGTGATTGGGATGTATAAGGGCTCGTCGGAGTTGAGAAGGGTCAGCTTGTCATGGGGCTGCAGGCGCCCCTCTGGCTTGGTCCTGCCAGAAGCGCTTCTCTCCTGCTCGGTGGGCTGAACTTCTTTCAGTTCGTCAGTGTCACTCAGACACTCGAAAAACTCCTCTTCACTGTCACTCCAAGATTCCCATGACTTCCCAGGAGATGCTGATGTTAGGCTGGCACTCTGAGGGGCCAAACGTCCATTTTCACAGCCCCCCTTCTTCTCAACCCCTGTGCCTTTCCTGCCATCATCCCTTGCTCTCTTCCGTTCTATGCAACAGTTTAGCATCTAGAGGGGTAACACAGAGTGAAAACTACAGATTTTAACCCTAATGCAATCCACATTTGATTGGTGTATCCACCACTTTAGGAGTAGGAACAGTTCAGTAAGTGCCTGACTTCAGAAGCCATTACATGAAATACACGTTCTGTTCTTTCAGAGGCCCCAGTGTGTATGCTAGACTACAAAAACTTGTGCTACATTGCTGGACACAGAACAGAACACCCATTTCAACCTATAAGATTCAGAATCATGGAATTGAGAACAGATGTTCACCTGGAGCTTCTGATGAAGAAGACAGCATCTGAGGTCAGGCGGCCCTCCATCCAACCTGAAAAAGAGACACTCATCAGAACAGAAATGCTGTTACTGGGCTCACTGATCCACAAACAGGGCACGGCGGGAACTGAGGTGGGACTACAGGTGGGGTCTCTTACCCATGGATAAGAAAGTTGTTTTCCCAGCGGTAGCGCATCTCGAGCACAAACTCCTGCCATAGATGAGCCACACCGCGAGCGCCCCCATGGTAGAAGTTCACCAAGCAGATACACAAGGCCAATCGATAAGTCAGGCTGTCCAGGGGGGCCGACTTCAGCTGACTGAACAGGTTCTGTATTGGGGAAACATTCATTTCAAACCTTCATGAGTGTATCATTTAACAATTATTCTATATGATTATTCTATATGTTCCACATAGATAAAGGTGTGGTGGGGTGCAGGGAAAAATGCAGATGACCAGAATGGGCATTAGGTAACAACAGCTTTTATACACAAGGAGGCAATATTAAAAAAAAAAATATATATATATATATATATATATATATATATACATACACACACACACACACACACATATATATATACATACATACATACATATATATGTATGTATGTATATACACACACACACACACACAAAAAACTTATTCATATGTTGACAATCAGGCAACCTCCTTGTAAAACACTGACTTCTGACTTTGGGATCATCTGGTTTAAATAGCTTTGGTTCTCAAACTGTAATAAGAGGTGCCCCCTCTAGTGGTGCACCGGGAGAGATTATTGTTAATATTGTTTTCGAATTTTACATTTTAAAAGCCTCACTATGAAACTTTATCTGTCAGTCAGCAGTTAGGTGGGTAGCAAATGCTGACTGCTCTATTCTGTGATAATTAAAGGGATGCTAATAGCGGTTCCAATGTCTACTGTGTAGTGGGATGCTTAATTTATTCATTTAATTATGAAATGAGCACAATGCCAATATTCCATAGTGCTGAAAACTTTTGTAACTCCCCGTAGGAGCAATCTGTTCAGACTGTGAGCTTTACATACCGCGTCGTCGAGCTCCTTCTTCAGAGTCAGCTGCCCCTCCAGGTTGGGATATACACCTTTGTTTGGTGTTCCCTCAGACTGTTTATCTTCAGCAGCATCCGGAAAGAGGTACTGTGGAGGTGGGGGGAAAAAAAAAAAAAAAAACTTCAAGAAGGGCTCATTACGTGTGATGAGATATTGTTTAGTAGTAATAGTGATTTACAATGATATTCACCACTCCCCACTTTCCCCACCACTCTGTAGTATTACGTTAAGGGAGAAAAGGACCAAAATCTCAGAAAAGTGAGAAAGCTGAATGGTGTGAAGCAATTTTACCAACTAAGTGAAATGCATTGTGGTGATGATGATGATTGTGATTATGAGCCGTGTAATGAAGAGCGCATCTAACAGACCGAAGCAGCGCATTCATTCCGTCCCATTTACCTCTTTACCCATATGGAGACTCAGGCAGACTTTAGCCTCTCTTACCAGCAGAATGCTGTTGAGCAAGTCGCTGCTGAGCGGCGACTCGTCAGCGCGGCGGTGTCTGCGGATGCGTTTGCGCGCACTGTGCACCATGTTGGAGACGGAGAGTTTGGGTAGGGGCACCGCCGTGGGCTCAGTCAGCTTAGAGAGAGCATGACTGATGTCGCTGTTATCTGGAATAAAGGACATATGCTGATCCAAATCTAATGAGAGTACTGCCTGGTAATATTTATCACTACCTGTGCATAGGATTCTAGTCATATTGCACTGACCTTTGGCCTCATCCTCCAAAGAGCTCTTGCCAAGCAGATCCTCAGTGGACTCTTTGTGGAGACACAGCTTGAAGAACTCTGAGAGGAACTCTCCTAACAGGCAGCACGGATGTTTAAAAGGGGGGGGGTTACTCCCTATGGCGAATTCACTCAACAAGTGCATTAAGCATTTAGAAGCTGAAGCGTTCTTACCCAGCAGGCACTGAGGATTCTCTGCTTTCCGCACCCTCACGGACCACTGGGGTGCCTGGAGGGGATCCAGGTCGCTGAAAAAGACCAGAAAGCACACTTAATTACATTCCAGTTTTTCTGTGGATTTATTGTAACGACTACAAATGCGTTAAAACTTTAATTGCTTGTAGTTAAGCAGTTTTCAAAGCCTAAGACTAAAACCCTCAGACCTCCTCAGTAAGCAAAAAAAAAAAATGCTGTCCAAATGAAAATATCCACACTTTCACTAAGACTTTGAGAACTTGATGTTAAGCAGTCCTTCAGAGAGAGAAAGACCACTTTATTACAAGCCAGTAAGGTTACAAAAATATAATTAAATAAAATCAGAAAACCACACAAGGGGAAGGGAAACCACACAAAAAAAATAAAACAGACAACTCACAATCCAGGAAAGCAGCCAGTTTCAAAACAAGCTCATCGTTCTAGTTTCGCGTGCACAAAATTCCTTGCACCCCCAACTAAAAAACGCCATCAGTTTCCCCACCAATTTGTAGTAAGTTTACTCCACACACAGACGTGCTGCCACTAACCCCTTAAACACAGCAGTGAGGTCTGTTGTGCCCTGGCAGATCCTTTTACTTTTATGAGTCTTCCAAATTGACGACACCAGAGAGAAAATTCAGTAACACTATCTTTTCCCTTCACATAGAATTTTGGCCCAAAAATGAACAAGACAAAAGAAAAACTGATCCAAATCGCTCAAACCACTGGGACAACAGGAAGAAAACGATCCCCCAGCCTGGGACATGAATCAAATAACAAAGAGTCTCATCTGCCTGACAACAAAAGCAGCCCAATCCCACACTAGGATCAAGGTCTGTTTGTAGCTGTGGCCCCATGTACAATCCGCCACTGGAGGTCTCTCATTCCTTTGTCTATCGGACATTTGTACAGTGTCCGCCAACAGCCATTGGGGGAACAGCCAGACCCCAAAATTTCAGACCATCTGGATGACAAAACGCCACAGAGAGTCTGTGCCGCCAAGGTAGAGAATTTGCCCAGGTACATCCAGGGGCAGCAACTGCCCCTCAACAGCATTCTGGTCCGGCGCAGCAATGGCAAGAGTCAAAGATTGGAAATGGGTAACTCCTCCCCTCCCTCCATTCACCCAGAGCCACAGGATCCTCCAGGATGTTCTGCAGGCCAGGTCGTAGAAAACCATAAATTTCCACCACCAGTTGTCCCAGCAAAACCAACTGATGCCACACCCGTATACACACTCAAAATCAGCCAGGCTTGAGTCTACAATGTGACCCAACTTAACACAGCCAGCTGCCACCAACCGAGAGCGCAACAGAGTGGCTGAGGACAGCAGTCGGGACGGCGAGAAGGAGTTTAAAAAAAAACAAAACAATGGTTCTTCCAGTACCAAAGGTCCAGGGATCAGCATCAGCACTTGTTGCACCACAAGGACCTTTCACCAGTGCAGCCTCCGGTAGGTCTATGAGAAAAAGGTGGCTGTCAAGTCCCAGACCACCAGCCCTCCTCAAGAGAGCAGCCGCAGTGTCCATCCAGTGGCCGTTTCTGAGCTGCCACAAGATGAAAAGCCACGTCCACCAGACCCTGCCCACCTTCGTGTAGTTGAATGTACAAAGCAGATGCTCTAACAAAGTGCTGCCCTGACCAAAAATAAATACATCTCCAACATCTTCTGGATCTGCTGTACCAGTCCTAATGGAGATTGCAACACAGTACATTTATGCCACAAAGACAAGGCAATGAGGTTGTTGGCCACCAAACACCGTAGGACCCTCTTCTCACCTCTCTCCACTAGTAGCTGCTCGCATTGAGTTTTGAGGGCTGTAAATGGAAGTGTACCCTCTTATATCAACACACTACTAGTTAGCTACACTCCTGCACGCCCTCTCAGATCTGCAAATGAAATGAGACTGAAAATTCCCTCTTCACTGGGTCTCCGATCCCAATGTATTCCCTCTATTCTCCTTTGTTGTCCCTGGCTGGTGGGACAACTTGCCCTGCTCCATTCGACTAGCCGAGACTACAACCACCTTTAAGAAGCAGTTGAAAACCCACTTGTTTAAAAAGTATTTCAGACGAGTCTAACACTTACACACGCACATGCACACGCACTGCACAAAATAAAAAAAATGTTTTTTCCATCTAGCACTTAACAATTTCCGAGCATGTTCTTTTTCTGACAAGTTCGGCCTTATCAGGGCTCATAGTTTTGTAAACTCAAAATCTATAGAAATCGAACGAGAATTGCTGGTGTCTTCCTCTTGTAAGTCGGTTTGGATAAAAGCGTCTGCAAAATAAATGGAAAGGACAGATGGGGCAGCCATCGCTATTTTGACAATCAGGTTTACACTTTCTCCACTAATCCCTCCCAATTCTGTCAGAGATAGATATCAGACCCCACTCCATCCCTGCCAAATTCCAAGCCTCCAGGCAACTGGGGAACTGGATCTCTTGTTGCACTCCACTAAGCCAGTAAGCTTTGCTCTTGTCCCAGCTAACACTAGTTGATGAAGCCCTTTCATATTAGGACAGCACCTGTTCAAGGGCCTCCACATCCTTACCATCATTAAAAAAAAAAGTGGCATCATCTGCGTAAGCTGAAACTTTAACCTTTGGGGACAGACACGCCCCTAGCACCTGGGAACCTGACAATCGTTCTCTTAATTTGACCAGAAGAGATTTGATTGCCAGGGCATACAGATGACCTGACAGAGGACAGCCTTGCCTTATGCTGCTTGAGACCAAAACAAACCGAGACTTAAACCACCCCCAACTCTGACCAAGCAGGAGACCCCTGAATACAGCATCTGTACCCACTTCAAAAAAACATCCACAAGCCGATAACGCACAATCACATTAAAAAGATATTGGTGATCAACCCGGCCAAAAGCTTTTTCCTGATCCAAGGAAATCAGCCCAAGATTCTTCCCAAGACCGCTGCCAACATCTAGAAGGGTTGTGCATGATTGACCTTTCTGGGATGCAATATGGTTGATTTCTGTGTTCCATCAAATGCAGTTTTTCTGTCTGTTGGATAAACATTTAGCCAAAATTTTATAGTCAGATGTCAGCAATTCTTTAAGAACTCCAAGTCACATTTCTTAGGCAACATTGATAGTACTGCCTGCTGACAGGCCAGCTCCAATACAGTCCAAAAAATGCTTGTAGAAGTCTGATGGCAGACCATCCAGTCCCGGTGGCAGTCCTGATGACAGCTGGCCAACCGCTGTGGTCTGTTCCTGGAAGGTAAGCTCTGCATCCAGGCCCGGGAGACCTTGTAACAGATGCGCCTCACACCTAGTGTCATGGCGCTCAGCCGCATACAGTGCAGAATAAAACCCTACAGCATGCCGACGCGTTCCCAAAGTATCTGTGGTGATCTTTCCATCCAGCAGGAGCACACAGAGTGCTGCTGGCAAATCAACCCTATCTGTGTTTTTCCAACTTCCCACCACTGCCTTAGAGTCTCAAAGGAAGCCATTTTCCCCTCCAGTGTGCCCACAAACCCACAAAACGTTCACAAAAGGTAACGTCTGGCAACAGTTTTACATTCAAATGCCACCGTGAGGTGGTGGACAGGCTCAGACGTGCAGTAACCAAATGGTGGCCAGAAAACCCCACTGGGAAAATAAAATGTTTAGTAACCGGGTTACCTTAGTCTATCCAATCAAGCTGCACTTATCATACAACATGACCAACGTAACGTTGCCTTACTGCAGGGTGTTTTATCCTCCACGTATCCACTACGTACTATACTGGAGAGGCAGACTGAGGACTGAATATGAGGTCACCCTCCACAACTATGCACCAATCAACCCGACACGGCCCCAACACATCATTCATAAATGTTGAAAAAGTAAACACGTTCAGTGCAAACATTTGGGGAATAAACATTCTAGAAATAAGAAATAAACCCCTCCATTTCAACCTTTGCTATGACAAAATGGTCTTTAATATCCACCATCTTCACCCCCAACCCTGGCCAGGACAATATTGCCACCCCTGCACTCAGGCTTGTGCCATGACTCAGGATGTGCAGTCTGTCCCAACATAAACACCACTGTGGGTTTCCTACTCTGTTCTGTCTATCCCTCCCACCATTTACATTAAGAATTCCCACCCTAAGCTGGTCCATGTGAAAGGAAAGTGATGAAAAGACAGGAAAGCAATGGCCAGGTCAAACTCAAGGTGAATTCGTTACTCTCGTTAAGGGGGCAAAAAGCGGGGTCACTGCACAAACATTTCATTTACCATCCTATCAACCAACTGGGGCTCTTTCAAAGACACCAGAACATCCTCCACCATCGCACCATCCTGGAGAGACAGTGCGGACGGCATCCTCACACCCAGTCACGACGTAGAAACCACCTCCAAAGGAGCACACTCTCACCACCCGTTACTCCAGTCGCTCTGACCCGACTCCCAGCATGCACCAGAGAGAGAGAGAGAGAGGGCGAGATGCCGTACTCACGAGTAAACGTCATTGTCCACAACAATGCCCTCAGTCAGGTGCGGCCAGGTCGCTGAAAGGTGGAGCTCGCTGAGAACAGAGGAGACCGTATTGTATAAAACTGTAAGACTGTATCTTATAAAGTTCACCCAGATAAAAACCAAGCATCCACCTGACAGGGTCCTCACAGGCTCCGAAAGGCAGCTTCCCAAACTCCACTCCCCCCACCTCCCCTGAAAGGAGTGCATCAAAATCTGAGGAACAAAAAAAAAAAAAAAAAAAAAAAAAAATTTATTGAGGTTTTATTTTTAATTCTGAGATAGTCAGACTTACAATTCCCTGACTTTTCCATGAACCTTTTATATAAAGAAATGTCCAATATAACGTTTGGGTATTAAGCAGAAAAGGACATTCAAAGGGGATATAGAATTCAAAACTGCATTTACGTAATTGTTGAATATTGTCAGTTTGCCGTGTTGAATGGAACGAACCAAAACCTCGACTCCATCTCTGACATCCTCTACCTGCATCTTGTTTTAGTTTTTCCTTAAATATCTTGTTTGATAAGTTGGCAAATGTAAGGACCCATGTCGTCACAGACTTCACTACATTTTATTGTAGAATGTTGCATACTACGTTGTAGAATGTTGCACATTTTTAGAGCAGGAGAGGGTTTGAGCAAAACACAGACAAAGACACGTAAATACACATTTGTATTAAAAAAAAAATCCCTGTCTGGAAATGCCTATACTGAACCCGTAGGAACCCTGACAGGATAGGCAGTGGTGGCCTAGCGGTTAAGGAAGCGGTCCTGTAATCAGAAGGTTGCAGGTTCGATTCCCGATCCGCCAAGGTGCCACTGAGCAAAGCACCGTCTCCACACACTGCTCCCCGGGCGCTTGTCATGGCTGCCCACTGCTCACTCAGGGTGGTGGATTAAATGCAGAGGACAAATTTCACTGTGTGCATCGTGTGCTGTGCTGCTGTGTATCACATGTGACAATCACTTCACTTTTTTTATTATCTATTATTAGGATGTCATAACGCATGACAAACATAATTTGTGAAACACGTATCTACTCGTTGATCGCTTATTCTCCAATGCCCATACTAGTGAGGAAAAACTTGGATTTTAAGGGTTGCCTCCTCCATCAACAACAACAGTGCTGTCAAATGACCATGAATGGACATTTCTACAGTCCAGACGTTAAACTCTTAGCAGTGGGACAAACTATCCACTTTTCAAAGGTTTAGGGGCAATTAAAAAAAAAAAAAAGTCCATGTTTTTGAAAGAACACAGTAGTTAACCTCTAACTAACCAAACTCCTGTCCAGACAATGCTGATGACGTAAATTACCCTTGTAGTTGTAAATGGCCGTTGATGATGTAATATCTGCATGTGTGTAGAGGCGAACTTTATGACCAACCAGTTTGACTATACTGCTAGGCAGTGGTGGCCTTGTGGGAAAGGAAGCAGATTTGTAACCGCCAAGGTGCCACTGAGATCCCCTTGATCATGGCTGCCCACTGCTCACTAAGAGCGAGGACACATTACATTGTGTCACCGTGTGCTGTGATGCAGTGCTCCATAATGACAAAAACAAGTTACTTAAATCATTGAGAAATGATTTCTGCCTCTACTTAATCACAGTTCCTGCTGTCACACACTGCCTATAGTAATAATCCCCCAAGATGCACTGCTCTACTTCCTGTTTCCTGCTCACCAGGGGGTTGCTGGGGCCAGGAACACTGCTGCCAGTCCTGCAGCACATAGGTGAAGCGGATGGCGATGCTGACGGGTGGCAGTGGGGTCAGACCACAGCCCTGCAGAGAGACAGAGGGAGATCGCATGGCAGTCACCAGCTTTGTGTAGACAATCACAGCTGCGATAAAGAAGTTCTAAAACTTAAATAGAGCTTAAATAGAGGCTGAAGAACAAAAAATGACCCTTAGTCAGCAGCCTACAAAACTGGGACACGATGACACATTTGGGACACAAATTGTTCCTTTTGAGAACCCAAATGCATTAAATTGTAAATTCACATCACGGCTCTTGTGCCCCACCACTGTGGTTGGGGGGGGGGGGGGGGGGGGGGGGGGGGGGGGGGGGGGGGGGGGGGGGGGCACACTCACTATTTTGGACTTGAAAATGTCCAGCAGCCCAGAGAGGTGGTTGTACTGACTGGGCACTCTGCGGAGGTGGACAATCTGGAAGTCGGTGCGCACCCCAGGGCCCTGGCACTCGCCAGCGTACATCCGGCGCCATTTCTGCTGGATCTGGACGAACACAGGAACCTGGCTGAGACAGGAAGGAAGGAGCGCCGATCAGCACCATATAGTAAAATGCTGGAAAACATCGAGAACCCGTTTATGAAACCTGCCCTGCGCCGTCCAGCAAGTTTCAGGTGGTGTGTTGTACATTTTGTGGCCGCGTGCTTGGAGGTCCTCAAACAACATGCTATATGACTTTGTGGTGCAATATTGAGGGGAAAAAAAAATTATACATTTCAGGGTTGTGTTTGAAAAGAAATCACCACACAGCGCTTCACTTAAATGTCTTCATGTCATTCTCCACTTTCTGGGATTCTGGTCCTTGTCTCCTTTTTTGTTACATGAATTATAAGGTAAAATGATTTTATTTACAGTACATTTGTAATTAAATCCCTGTTATAATTAGGTGGAACTGTGGTACTCCCATGCATGGTGTGCTCTTGCATTTTCACTTCGGAGAGGGAACACTTTTATAATAACAATCCACAATAGCTCTTGTGAACTGGCCTTTTAAAGATAAAGTGACATGTCACATGTAACAATACTCAGAACATTACTCAGTAAATGGGTTATTCTAGTGCCATGGCAAATTCAGCTCACTAACTTTATGAATGCTATAAAACCGTGGAAAACAGGGTGCAATGCTGCAACAATGTTGCTTAGGTTGCTTGTGCCTATAAATTGTTCCAAGAGTGGAACCTTGTCACTCACATAATGTATATATAAGGAGTACATTATAGTATATTATAGGACCACCAATGAAAACCCTGACGTCCAAGGCTGCTGAAAATCAACACTGACATAGAGAACGATTCAGGAATTCAGAACTTTCCAGAACTGCCACAATAAGCAGAGAAGCAATGGAACACAGCTGAACACAACCCTACAGACATCAGTGCCACAAGTGCACGGTTAACATATCAAACATCTCAGGACAGACAGAACATGCACAACAGCAGTCGGGTTACAGGCCACAGGTCCACCCCTGTCCCAGAAGTTGGACATTTTCAATTACAATGAATCCAGCGCTGCTGTACATCACAGCCTATTAAAAGGCTTTTTTCCAATGTCAAACCTTTTTTCCAATGTCATCCCATCTTGTAAAAGACTAACACTATTAATATTATTTAAACCACTGGGCTCCTCACAGTAATTAAGATGAACAAATTAATTATTCTAACAACAACCAAGAACATCCATGTCAAGATGATTCAGGAGTCCGGAATCATCCATATAAACATGGAACCAGCCTTCTCTCTGTGGAGCAGACTGGCTGACTATCATACATTACTTTAAAATAAAGTAAAAAAAATATATACATTTGCAGAGTTTAATTAATAAAATGTATTTATGCTCAAAGACTCAGTGAGGTGAGGGGGGGAGCTGGGTCAACTCAGACCTTAGACATTCAGACAAAAACAGCGAGTCAATGTGTTGCCAGAAAATGCAGGCTTTGTCTGAAATGTATGCGGTGTATTTTTAGTCTATTAATAAATATTCATAACTCAAACACCTAGCACAGTCATTTTATCTAATTACCGCCATCCTGTGCAGAGATGCACACAGAACATGAACGTCATAGACTGTAAAACTCAGGTAGGAGTAATAAGACGATAAGGTTTATATGGTGTTAATTAAATTTGCTGTCACTTTGCAGGGAGACCAACACTAATGAAACACCACCTCATCTCTCCTCATAAAAACTGTACAATATATTGGATACATTTAATTAGGTGAGAGCTACCTTGGTGCAATTTCATTTGCAATCTTAATGTTTTTAAAAGCAATACTGTACAGGTTGGAGAACTTATTGAAAATAAATGATCTGCCGAACCCATATCTTCATTCATACTTATTTAGTACTGAACAGACGTCTCTGGGAGAGGCCAGTTCACCACTTACCAGCCAATGTTGGCCAGAGAGATGGACACAGAGCTGAGCAGCAGATTGCACTTGGACTCGCTGATGATGGCTTCACAGTTCACACCGGGGGATATGACCACGAATTCCCTCACACCGTACCTGAAGTCAGCAGAAAGGCACAGTGGTCAGGCAGGGAACACTCAAAGAGGGCCTACCGATGTCTGAATCCAAGGTTCTGAGGAGAATCTATTTGGTCTGATAAGAAGGGGAAAAAGTTACCAGGATGGAGCACCGAATAAACAGACCATTGGACTTTGATGAAGTTCTCTACAACTTACACTACTGTAATGGGCCATAACAGGCATCAACAAAGTTAAGTTTTCTTTCGTTTCAGAGTTTCACCTTATAAACTATCCATAGTGAACATGTGCCTTTGCAGGGGTTTTAAGTAAGGGTATCAGCATTAATAATATTAATTAATTAAGACACGGTCTAAATAACATGTGGATGTGTAAGATATTATGCAGGTGGTTCAAAAAAAGGCAATGGAGATATTTATTTTTAAATGTTTTCCACCATAAGCTTGACAATTAAAACACTACGAGGAATATATTGTCATTCTAATCTAGCATGAACTCCAGTGGAATGAGTTCACAGCAGGGTAGGGAGTTATTTGAATATGAATGGAAGCCGTACCATCTAACAAGGCAGTGTGCTCGTGGTGGAAAGTCATTTTTCATGCACAGCAGGTCCTGCATGGCCACAGGGACGGCATCTGTAGGCAGAGGAAAGAGGTCAGAGGTCAGCGTACAACGAAAGCCCTGCTATTTACCGGCGATAAGAGCCGGGGCGTTCCGGAATGAACACTCGGCTGTCACCCTACTGACACCTGCTGGACAAAATAAGAACGAACGCAGCAGGCCCCTGCAGAGGCACCAGAATCGCATCCCTTCAGGATCAATAAAGTTATTTAAATTCCACAACAACGGCAGCATTGAGCTTTTGTGTCGCCTACAAATGCTCCAGCACACTGGTTCAGCCTTCCAAGGTCAAAACCGATTCAACGTCAGATATGAGTGTCAAATTCATACAGATCACAGTTACACTGCAATGATGGTTGGCCTGAGATTTATACTCCCAACAATGGCACAAATATACAAATATACAATGAATAATAATAATAATAATAAATACCAAAATACCAAACATGTTCATTCAACATTCAAGTCGGCATTGTTGTTACTACGGAATGTTCAGAATTGAGAGTTTTAGCATCATTATGATTTGGCGGCGGTAATATTTTTTAAAGCATCAAATTAAATTACTGATATTAATCCCTAATTAATATCAGTAAATGTTGTCGGTCCCAACGAAAGCAAGATCTCAGCGCATTCCACGAAGAGGCAGTTTTACCTTCTTCTGCATCCTTCCCATCACTCGGAGCCGCCTCCTGCTTCAGGTAGATGTGTGTGACGGAGAAGCGGAAGTCGGCGAAGCTGATCTCTTGTGATTTCTCCTCCCAGACGCCGCTGTTGAATTCACCCTGTTTCACAAAACGCAGAAGCTGTTCACAAATTCATTCCCCACAATGCATCATGAAATTCAGATGAAAGTCGACACGTCACTGTGACGCCACCTTCTGCAGAGGATTCTTGGAATCTTGTCCCACCAACTTCCAGTCGTTCAGCACCTCCTCCACCCTGGACACGAACCTACAGGCACGGACACACACTTCCACAGTCAGACGTCGCACACGCAAACCGCGACGCGGTCGACGACAGAAGACAACGTGCGAACGGGGCCTGCTGAGCCGCTCTACCCCCGACTGGACTAATCCTCCACCGGGCCTTCTAAACACGCCGCATGCCGCGAACGACAGCGCGCACACACGTCTGCGAAGACGCGCTCGGAGCTGCATTTTCGGGCGAATCCCGCGTGTCCGTGTGTGGGGAAAAGAGGGTATTTTCGTCATGACTACCTCTCCCACTCCGAGGCGGTGGTGAAGTCCGTGATCTCGAACACCTCCGACTCGGGCTGAAACCGTAAAAGCAACCGGATTAATGTCGTCAAACCATCAAAGATACCGTCTAGACGTTCGGTGCAAAGGGAGGAGCGGCGCAACTCACGTCGCTGTCAGCCGCCATCGCTGTGTTCACTTTATTTATTCAGGTGCATCATGGGATAGAATTTAGGGAGCGTCGAAGAACTACCGCACTTTTCCAAGCGGCGCTCGTCGCAACACTCAGGGGGGCGTGGTCAAAGTAGCCCCGCCCCACTGACTCCGACACGCATGTAGGGTACAAACACAGCGGCAAGCTGTGAGAAAAAGCTATTTTCGAGGCAGGCCGCTTCATTAAGGTATTCTATAGCTTTCTCGTGGAATGATTATAACATGTGTATGTATTTAAAATATTTAATTCGAGCACGTGTTATGTGCAGTAATTATATGCAGTTACTAAACTGATTGAAGCCTCTTCTGTAGTGAATACAACACAGGCGTTGCAGGTTCTTTTACATTTACAGCATTTATCAGACGCCCTTATCCAGAACGGCTTACAATCAGTAGTTACAGGGACAGTCCCCCCCCTGGAGATACTCAGGGTTAAGTGTCTTGCTCAGGGACACAATGGTAGTAAGTGGGATTTGAACCTGGGTCTTCTGGTTCATAGGCGAGTGCGTTACCCACTAGGCTACTACCACCCAGCATGTTCAGGGAGCTTTGATGTGCCGCATCCAAAAAAAAAAAAAAAAAAAAAAAAGGGATGGGTAAAATAACCGGCCCTCATGAACGACCTGCCCCCAGGACTGGGACCTGACTAACACTGAGGCAGTCAGTGATTTAAAGGTAACGTCCATTCACTGTTTTAGAACGGCACTTAATGTGGAAAAGCCACTGTATTCATGAACTGGATACGTAGAACATGTACGTTGCATGGCGGTTCACATATTTATTGCCATGTACATCAAAATGATTGAGCAATGATTGAGTGGTTACATGATGATTTGCCATTACCAGATTGCTTTCACTGAACAAGCATTCTTCCTAAACAAATGAAACAGCTGCTGAAATAAGGAAGCAGAACAATAGATCAGTCGCACTCATTTTCAGGGATAAGGTGATGAAAACCTTAGATTTTATTAGTTAAATCATGGGAGGGAGGGGAAAAAAAAAATTAAGGTTCCAGATCCAGCTACTTTAATACCAACCAAAAATAACAGAATGCTTAAGAGCTCTGGCCTCATGCAGACTCTGTACATTTGAAACAAAGAAATATTATACCTGGAATTCAAAATAACCCATCAGCTGGAAACTACTAGCGACAGGCAGGCAAGTGCAAAACACTTCCTGCAGATGTCCAACATTAATATGTCCTTACATTATTCCATAATTGTCAAAGCTCTGTATCTACAGCCTGAGCGGCAAGCCAGGAGCTTTCTTTAAAAGCACTTCACAGCACGGGTAGTGTAAACGTATCGTAGATCAGCGTTCTCGCTTCTTTTGTTGTTGATGCAACAAAACAGGGGCGTGGGCACGTGGTCAGTCAACCACCGATCTGATCCCCGCTCCGCACCAACCGAGCATCGTCACTGGAACGATGCTGTTCCGTTCTTTGGCCATGGGCTCTTACATTTTCACAATAAACAATATTCATCCTGCCATTTTCCGTTTTACTTACAAGCAACTCCATACCTGAGCATTCGTGGTATATATGTACATATATAGGTCTTTCTGTCTTTTTTTTTTTTTTTTTTTTTTTTTTTAAACATACAAAAATGTATGTACATTTATCTCCACTTCCTATAAACAAGCATTCTGCTGATCCCTTTGATGACTGAAACATGCAGATCAATACAATATGGTACAATTCGATATGTTTAGATTTATATATATAAAAAAAAGCATCATTCATGCCTCCCTGCAACAAACCATAAGGCATGTATCAGCAGAGACAGCTCAGAATATTGATCAGCATCTTGCACATTTGTGGAAATTCTGCTTAAATCACTTATAAAAATGCACCTCTTGCCTTTTCAGTATGTCTTCCTCATGAAGGTCAAACAGTTTTGGTCAGTCTCCCACACACACACAATGAGCTCGCTCTCTCCAAAACTCAACAGTAGCTCAACAGTAGCACACGGAAGAGCGCGGCTGTAGATTGTGCCGCCGAGGCATCAGAAGACTGGGAAGCTTCTTATTCTCTTTCCTCGTTCAGTCAAAGACCCGTCTGGCTCTCCGAACCTCGGCGGACTCATGAGCTCATCGCTTGGGCCCTTAGCGGCGAGTCATGCGTGTGAAAAGCGTCCCCGCAGACCACGTGCTGGCCACTGGCCGCCTCAGGCCCGCAGGTCACCACCTCCATGTCCAGTTTCTGTGGGCAGCCCATCTGTTGTGTGACAGGGGGAGGAGGGTTAAGAAGAAAGCAGAGAGAGCACACACACACACACACACACACACACATGGCCAAACAGAGGACGAAGGAGAGGGACTACCTGGGACACCCACGGGGCATTTGCTCTTTTTGGAGTGGTGGTTGTGGGCGGCGTCCACGTGTGTCCTCTTGCGTGAGGAGCTGGCACCAGGGGTGAGGCCACCACTGCCACCCCCCGCATCTACTCCAACCCCCAGCCCCTCGGGGCCTGGCTTGCTGGTGTGGCTATGCTTATGGTGATGGTGGCGTTGGGACTTCTCTTTCACCAGGGGGCTGGAATGTTTGCTTTTGGCCCCGCCCTCATCCGAGGAACTGTGCCGCTCTGAGGCAACACGGATCTTCATCTTCAGCTCTTCCCTCCTGCCTGCACTTTTCTCACCTTGTGAAGGCAGCGGAAGGCGGAGCTTGAGGGCAGTGATGCTCTTGTCCTTTGCTGAGGGTTTATTATGCCCGGCCACAGGTTTCATTCTGACAGGAGAGGCGGCTGTGGCGCCGCTGCCACACGCTGCCGGGTCATGGGAGAAGCTTTGGGGGTGGCCCTGCAGCTGCTCATGCTTGCGGTGGTCCGCCGGGTCTCGCCCCTCCACACCCACTTGCTCCTGCCTCCGCTTTTGACCCGCCAGCTCACGGTACTGGTCTAGCGACAGCTTCTGGGTGGCGCCCGGTGGCAGGAAGGCAGGAGGCTGGGTCTTGGCGCCACCGTCGGCAGCTTTGTGTTCCTGCTTAACGGTCTGGAAGTCTGCACCTTTGCTGGACCGGCTCTGTGACACGGTGAGCAAGTCCTGCTTGAGAGTGTACATCTCGGGGTAGCTCTGTTCCCCAGGCCAGCTGCTGGGGCCGCCGAACGAATAGGAGCCGCCCTGCATGCTGGCGAGAGTGTCCAGACAAACGGGCGCACCAGAATTACTGGCCAAGGAGGCAGCGCCGGGCCCATCAACCACCAACGGATGATCCTGCGCCAGTGACGGTCCTGCTAATGTTCCACCCTCAGCCACCTGACCCTCCCCTTTTGGCTTCTTGGCAGCTTGTGTGGCCTGACCAGAGGGGAACAAAAGAGAAAAGATTTCTACTCACATAATGCACAAGATGGAGATGATTTGACAGCTATGCAAATTTATATACAGAGGGATGTATCACAAACCAAATTGCGGCCAATGAAGGACAAAAAAAAAAAACAACAACACAGCAGCTATTAATTTAACTTCGCCCTTGACTTCAGTTTACACATAGATTTACTGATTATATAATTTAAAGACACAAGCCCTGCATGGAATTGAGAAAGCCAAGAATGTCATCCACTCCATTCACAGCTGAAAGTATAGAGAGTTTTCATTATGAAAGAACAGCTTAACGGCTGCTTTCAGCCATTAGCTTCAGCCAGTGCACTGTTCAAATGTCCTACCCGCCAATTTCTGATCCTCTTCAGCCTGCTGGGTGTTTTCTCGAGGATCTGCAGGAACTCATGCGTGAGCTCTGGAATGAACATAACAGACCATTTAGGGACAGCGGTGCAACAACAAAAACAGTCATAATATTCCTCAGTGCCTGTAAATGTCCTAACAGATAGCACCTCACCATCCAGCAGCTCCAGTGTGACACAGTTGTCCACGTACTCCCACCAGTGCTTCCCATCAGTAGACACAGGGATTTCCCATTTGGACCACTTGCAGGCCAAGTGAATACAGACACAGGCAATGACAGTGGGCTTGTACTGCAGGCAGAAGGTGGTGAGGTGCAGGCTATCAGGGTGGAAGAAAGAGGGCAGGGCATCAGAGCACTGCTGAGATTCCACCAGCACACACACAGACACAGTTCTGGCAGACATACAGTATGCCAGAATAGGTTTCAAACAAAAGACATTTTCAGTCCAATTCCATTACAGTTACACTTCTAACAAGCGCCTGCAGAGTAAGGCTGGGCAATATTCTTTAAAAAAAAATATCACAGTGGCTCAGCACAGTCTCCCCAACCTGCTAATCAAAGGCACCATTCATTTAGGGATGGCTGATAAATTGATGTTGTAAATTTACACGTTCCCTCAAGATATGGGTCTAATTTCTCATTACACCGGTCACATGATCTATAACTATTTGTAAAGCAGTTAGATCATGATTTTTAAAAGAAAACAAAAAAAACATGGCAGTAGTACTGATTTCTTGTTCAGGTCGCATCACCAAGCTACTTTGGAACTGTACAGGATTCCCAACGTATGAATTTGTATATTACTTTCTCAATTCATGTCAATTGATTGTTAAAAAAAAAAACAGCTTTCAAATCAGCCAAATGATTGTGATATAATTTTAAGCCATATTGCCAAGCCCAAAACAGAGTGCAACCCAGAATAACCATGGAATTCCAACAGGCACGAACTTAAACTTCTCGTCTGTCCATTCTCAATTCCCACCAGGACTCACATGTAGACTGCACAAGTTGTCCTCCTCTAGTCTATCCTGAGATTTGAGCTACTTAGTTGTTAAAAATACTTTTTCCAATGTTTTCCAAAGTATTATTTACTTGTGTTGTACATTCAACAGTCCAATATGCAACTTACAAGTTGGAGTTCCCTTTTACACGTGGCTGGTGACCACTCATAAATATTCAACAAGCCACCTGATCAGCCAGTTATATACGGCCAGTAGATTACAACAATGCTGCTTCTTAGGCAGCTTTTAAGAAATCGAGCGACAGCGACGTCCTTGTGCCTGGTGAAATCCCAGGGTAAAGTCTGACCAATAACCATGAAATATTCATAATAAAGAAAAAAGGTCCTTCGTTAAATTAGTCTCTCATACAGTCTCAGACAAGCATTTAACATTTTAAGAGAATTACAGAGGACTAAATAATTACAATAATTACGGCATTCTGGTAAAGGCAGAATGTCAACCCAATGCCTGGACGTGGTGCAATGTTCATAAAGTACAAATACAATAAAAGATGGACTGCTCCACAAAAAGATTACAAATGGGTGGCATAAACAATACATGCATGCAGGGTCAACTTAAACTGCAGGATGTAACACGGGTGCTGAAAATGGAAGCAACACGTCCAGACATCATAAGCAAGTCGCTCCTAAACTAATTCTTCCTAGACACCATCACATGCAATTCAACAGACCCTTTAAGGACCTTTAACCTGTCCAGAACACCGTTCTTCATGCATTATTCATCTCAATGCACAAATCCAATTTGATTTATTAATGAAATTTGACAAGGCTCGGCCAAATCCTACAGCTTTTGAACATAAATGGTCCTTAATGGGTTAGGACATTTTGGTTTTATGTCTAAACAGTACGTCAGAGTTTAAACACTACTGAATTAAATATTCAAAGAAATAAAACCAAGACAAAGTTACAGAACATGAACAGAAAAGTAAAAAATAAAAAATAAGGGTCAGTGTACTTACCAGCAAGCCTTCTATTGCTCAATGTTTACATCTGTGTAATCTTTAGCTGCTATTCAGGCTACCAAAATGTCTTGAAAACAAAGACATATGCACTTCTGAACCGAGTAAACGTGTGGGTCAAGGGCACCACTACACTTCGCATTTTGCATTCAACCCTCTGTGCCAACTCTGGTCCCTCGTACAATACACCGCACGGCAGCCGGGGGGCGGGACCGGCTCCACCGCGCCCCGGGGTGGGGCAGCGGAGAGGGAGGCGTCCCAGCACCCGCCAGCGCATAGAGGGCGTTGGCCACAGACAGGGCACCCTGCAGTAAAGGAAGCTATAGTGTGCGGTCACAGTGCAACAAAGAGGGTCAGGATAACAACCTGTTGGTAGCCATGAAATACGAAGTCTGAGCCAGATCCTTGCTCGCTGTGAGGGGACAGACAGAGAGCGAGAGAACAGGTTAGAGGTCAGGGAGTCAGAGCTGCAGCGTGCCTGCGCCTACCTCTGCATGTACCTCATGCTAAGAAGAATTTTAAATGACAATGAAAAAAATCATGGGATTTGCTAACGAAGCATCATTTTAGCAGAGACTAGAAGAAAGTGTGTACCTCGCACTAGCTGGGAACATTTCACAACATCAGTATGTGGGTGTTCAATAGTTATTTCAAAACCTGGAAACAGAGTAGAAGGTTACTTCCATGGCCACAGTAATAACATGAACAGCACGATGCTGAAGGCACTCCAGGCACCCGCTTGTCCAGTTCCTGAAACACACGGAGTGACGCCGTGTGCTCTAAACACACTGCACTCCGTACGTCACACACACACACACACACACACACACACACACACACACACACACACAGCAAGTGCAAAGCCAGCGCATCACAAGTGACGCTAAATCTGTAAAATGATGCAGCTTCAAGCAGTACACTTTTCAAACAGTAGAGTTTTTACTGACTTTATAATAAATTGAATCCGTGACAAGTTGAATAAGGAGAGTCAAAAATAAACAGTGATGGCTGAAGAGACATTTTGTAAATAATTCTACTACAGTGTTGCTGGTACGTTTGGATAGTACTACTAGGTGTGCAACGGATCACCAAACTCACAACACACTTGGCAGATCGGATTGGTGGAAGAACAGGACAAACAAGTAGAAATGATTAAGAAGTTTGACTTCTGCCTAGATTTAAAGCCACGTCGGATAATGGCGCTGCATCAAGTTTGGCCCTCAGGCCCACCTGAGATGAGAATTTGCAGCCGTGTTCCACCGGTCACGTCATCTTTACCGTTATCGGCTGTGAGGTAGCGAGATGTAGATAGAGAGGACCTATGCATATCTATGTGTCTTACAATAGAGCTCTACATATTTCAGACAGGTGAAATACTGCACCCTATTTTGATTCGTTGCACCTTTAAAAGAAAGGAACCTATGGCCATCAATGAAAAGAACGTGGAATAAATATACATTTGCAATGAAAAGGTACAACATTGCTTTTTGTCTACGTGTACTTGTGACAGTCATTTCAACTGTCCAGGCGCTGTCCTGAAATAAAACTATATACAGTAAATATTGTATATGCAACGTCACATCTGTGCACTCAGTGACCTGACAGGTTCATTATTTCTCTGTCCCAGGTTTTCACCTCCCTATGAACCCAAAATTGCCTGATTTGTATATTTATTGCAACTCTGCGATTCAATATATGGAAGTAACACACTCACTTTCTGTAACTGCTGAATACGGAGTCCGGGTCACACACTAACACCTAAGGCCAATTTCGAAACCGCCTAGCGTACAAGACTTTGGGGTGTATTTGGAAAGCCTGTGCCAACACGGGGAGGGCATCAAACTCTCCACCCTGCAGACGGCAGGCCACAACACCAACTGCTGCACCACAATTTGTGGAAATATGACTTTACTTTGCAATTATCGTTTAAAAATAAATAAATAAATGTGGTTCACTTGTAGGCCAAACCATGAGGGGAGTGATCCGTTACACCACTAGTCTTTACCCACCCTAATTGTGCAGTGACCGAAAGATTTAGAAAAGCTCTTCCGACTGATCTAAATGCGTTACATCTGAGGCCCCAGAAAACAAAAATTGAAACGAAGGGTGTCTTTTGGAAAAAAAAAAAAAAAAAAAACGATAGAGAGAACATACTGACTGTGAACGTCATCAGACTCTCACTGTACACTGCTCTTTCAGGCCTTTACTTACCTAATGTCTGCAGCACTATGGTTTCAAGTATCACCAGCTCTTGGGCTTGCTGGAGGTAAGCCTGAAGTTCAATAGACAATCATTACATGACGCCTGTAATGTGTCTCTCCTCACCCTGTCTACCAAGAGCAGAAAGTCAGCCTTTCACTGACCTAGACACAGTAGCTGGCTGACGTGGGATTAGAAAGAGCTAACAGTGTCTGACTGAGGCTGCAGCAAACGTTCAAGGCAGCTCTGACGGTATCAAATCACGGACGACTGGTGAAAGCCACTTACATTACTCTTTGTGTCTAGCGGAGGCTCTTGAGGATTTAGACAAGCGTGTGCCACTTTAATGACATGCTCGAGTTTGCGCGGTTGCTCTTCAACCTTTGCAGCCAAGAACAGGGTGGTGGGAGAAATGATCTGTCAGGAGAAAAATGCACTACATTACAGACTACTCTAAATGTCGAAAAAGATCATAAAGATGCATAAAACTGTAGGTATACTTACATTTCTATGGAATTTGGTGAAAGAATGGTACATGTAAAACCTATGCATGTAAACAATTGCAGTGTTTATTGTAAGTTGGGAGCTTTGGAACGAAGTTAAGGAAAGTTCAGTGAAAGAGAATTGTTTTAGTCTAAATGCTCCGAAGGTTTCAACATTTACAGCTCATATTTGCAGAATATCATAGTCCATTCTATAACCGAACTTCTATTCACAAGCACATTTATACTACTCTGTAAGTGCATAGTAAACACAACAATATTGCTCTCTCAATATCACACCCTGAGAAGGTTGCAAATGAGTTTGACCTGAAATCTTGGGTCACACGGCGTCTTCTTGAACTTTTTACTCCACCTTGCGTAAAGTACAACAGTTTATCGTGATCTACTGATTTGTAACTCAGATGTGCGGCGTGTGCAAGCTGCACTGTGCAGCAAAATGAGTTCGAGGTATTTTCAGCACCCTGCAGGCTTCCTGAAAAGCGGAGCTGATAAATATTTCTATATCCGGTGACATCTGGAGAGTGGGAGTCGCCCACACTTCTGCAGGCCCCGCCGGGCCACGTGGGGCACCGGGGCGAGAGGCTGCAGGAGCCTCGGCGGGAAGATGGAGATGGAGATGAAGCAGGACCTCGCGAACGCACCGCTCTCGGAAAGGAAGGAGGTAAACGAGAGGAGCCGGACCACATCACACAGGCTCCGGAGCGCGAACGCACCTGACCAGGTCACAGTCCGGCGTGCGGCGTCACACGGCGACACTTTCCCTCAAACAGCGCGCGTGAAACCGCGTGTGGCCGCGCGACAAAAACACTCTTCCTTGCGAGCTTCTTACACGAACCAGGCCCCACGCAGACCATCTGTCCGCCTCCCCGCCTTCCCACACGGCGGGCCCGCGGAAGGCCCCGGACCGCCGGACGTAAGGATACACGTTAAGCCGCTGACCCATGTCCTGAATCAGATTGGCGGCCTGTTGCCGGTAGGAAAGCTCCCTGTCCGGCTCCACTCCGCTGCGACGCGACGGCGTGGATTCCAGCTGCTCCCGGGTGAAGAACCATTTCGACGAAGGTCCCCGGTACGCCGCCATAACTCCCCGAGAAGCGCACAGAACCGGAACGCGACGTGGGACGGTGACGTAATCACGCAGGAGCGCTACGCAGCCGGGCAGCGCCCTCTAGTGGCCTGATGGCGCCCGCCAAGCACGTTTTCCAAGTCCCCTACATACACATCTGGAAAACTGGTCGATATTTGGTGGGTTTTGTATTAAATGCCGCCCCCGTTCAGAATGGCCAAGTTTCACTACGATACATATTCTGTATGTCTTAGATCGGAACATTGTGCAGCAGGAGGAGTTTAAGCACCTTAAGGTTACAGATGCGCTGATATTTCACGTCGAAGGTATTTACAGAGAGGAAAAAGACGCCCGTCTAGACGAGGAAAGCACTTTGTTTCTTTGTTTAATGCTCCTGATCCTGTTCAGTTATCTGTAGTGACAAAACTGAAACACATTTTAATACATACAATTTTTAATCCTTACACATTAACAATTGAACCAGTGGTAACACGAGTATTTGCGGTATAAGAAAGACACTTCAATAGACTATATTTCATGTTTTGTACTGGTATTCTGAAGCACATTTAATTAAAATACAGAATGTTGTACGTTATTTTGATACTTTGCTTTATATAACAGTGTTTTATTTTAATACTTTGTACATCTTCTCGTCACTTTTGGATTTATATCATTTCTGCTTCTCTGTTAAAATAAATGACTGCAATTAAACTCTCAGGCGAACAACCGAATGCGTCTCGAAAACGACGCGCTGGACGTTTCACGGTCGCCCTGCTCCTGTTTGCGTGTTTTTCCTCCATAATCTCCCACCAGCACCTCCCATCTCCCCACCCGTCCGCCCATAATCTCCGCCGTTCGGCTGCTCCGGCCGTGCGGGTGACGGGACGTGGTCGACCGCGGTGCTCGGAGTCCCTGAAGTTTCCGAAGCTGCCGAACAACTTTCCGACGGGATGAGGTCTCCAGAAGCCAGGGCGGCTGCAGCAGCCCCGCACTAGAGGCCGACCTTCTCCCGCAGCGCGACCGACGAGGGGCCCCCGCGCTCGGCCTCGGTCAGCAGGACGGGCCGCCGCCGCCGCCGCCGCGATGGGGTGCGGGTTGCGGAAGTTGGAGGAACCCGAGGACAGCAGTCCGGGCAAAATCTACTCCACTTTAAAAAGGCCGCAGGTCGAGACGAGGAGCGGCGCCGTGTACGACTACGTGCTGCTGGACTTCAGCATGGAAGGTGGGGGTCCGGCTCCACGCAGCGTCCGCTTTTCACCGATACGATGAGGAATATCTTTCGTCTCTTTTTATGCTTTAATGAGGAAAAAAAACATTCCAGTCAATTTCAGGTCGTGTAAAAATGTGGAAACTGCTCAGTCTCTGCTTTACATTACAAAGCTCTGTACTCCTCACAGACCTGCCGCAAGTCGAACATGGTCTTTCAGGCGCTTTATGACATAAAAATACATTTAAAGATGAGACACGCCGACAAATTGGAAGAGAAGCAATTTTTAAATTGCAGAGGTTAAACTCTTCCTCTTTGCCTGGATGGTCGACAGGCTAGATGATCTGAGAGTTGGGTGCTTCCTTCCGCTTCAAGGAACAGGAATATTGCACCTTCGTTCCGTCTGACCATACCGTATAACGCATAAATGCACGGAACTGGGCTTATTGTTGCTCCGCCTGTGCGGATGCAATACAGGATGTCGGTAAAAAGTCAAGTTCACATCTGGGTAAAATGACCTGTTGACACAGAGGAGCAGGGCTGTGAGGTTTCGACCAGTGAAAAGCCTCTGGAGGAACGATCAGCGGCTTATCCAGACAGAATGAAGTGAAGCGCGTCAATGTTTTAATGTTGCATGGGTTAAACACTGTACGGGTCCTATAACGGCAACTGAGCATCTACATTTTTAATAGATCGTTATACTTGCCATACGGTACTGAATATGCTACGTCACCCAGATCAGTTACTCGCCACCACCAGTTCTCTGGTTTAAACGGAACTAAATGCGGATGAAATTGTGCATAACCCCTCTTGTACACACTTTAAAGGCGTTGACGAAGAGCACTGCCGGGCGGAGTTGTCTGACTTTTACTCACAGAGGTGCAGAAGACGTTTTCCAGAGAAATACAGTCAGCTGGTTAGTGTCATTTAGAAGGAAAGAGGATTTCAAAGATGAAATTTTAAAATATGATCGCTCCCGTTTTCGAGGCAGACGTGGCAGAATAGTGGCTTTTTTTTTGGCCGCTCCCCCCTTTCCGTGGCCAAAGTGGCTTAGGCTGGATGCCCAGGTGGCATTGCCACGCTGAGGATTAGAGGCTCGTTCCCTCTATCTGGGCCAGAAGGCCCCTGCAGGCCGACCCAGCCTCCCCCCAGGAGCGAGAAGGGCCCGGCCTGTGCTAATGAGGGAAAGTAGGGCTCTGCTGCAGCCCGAGAAGTGGGTCTCAGGAAGGCTGGATGGATTTTGTGTCTCTGTCATTACATCACAATTCTGACATGTTTTTTTATTAGGCCACAAGGTCAGCTATGCTGACCCCGTCTGTCCTGTCTAGTAGGTGAGATGCACATCAGACCGTAGCCCACGGTCCCGTATAATCCACTTTCTCTTAATCTCTGAAAATGGCGGATTACTGGAGATTAACGGAGAGAATAAAGAGATGAGGATTTGTCTCGCTTCAGATGGAGGGAATTTCTATCTCCTCTCCTTTCCTCTTCCTGGGAACAGGGCACCCAGTGTGTGGTTGGGCAGTAGGGAGGGGGAACAATGACTCCTGGATCCGTGCTGTGAAGCTGCTTTCCCTGTCCTGTCGTCACGTCCAATGTCCCTGTCACCTGTCTGTCACGCATTGAGATCCCATATTTCGTGCCAGATCCACACAGTTCAGTCAGAATACCAGAATTCTGTGAAATGCTTTTTGGTTTATGATCCAGCTGAGGAATGTTGCGAGTGTGTGTTGGAGGAGGGGGGAAGTAATAGCTGCTTTTTTGTAGACACAGGAAGTGCTATGGGGGCAGGGGCGTTTTTGGTGAACGTTTTAATGCTCCCGGAGCAGAGATGTGCAGAATCCTGTCCCACAGCACACAAACATGGAAAACTTCACAGACCACACTCTGCAGCACCTCAAGGACCTGGACCAGTTTAGTGTTTTAAATAGGGTATATAATTGGCATTCCTACTGACCTGTCCTAACTTGTCTTCCTAGTACAAGTATGAGGTCTCTCTCGGTAGGCAAACACACAAAATAGCTAAATTTAGCATCTTAATAAACACTATTCATCACCTAAATTCTTTATTCATGCTTAGTCAGTTGTAACATTATGGGTATCTATAATAAAGTGTTGGATACTGTACAGTGTTTCATTTTTTTTAGTCAGTAAATCAACTGATCACCAATATGATTCATTGAAACACGAATGCAGTGTTGCTTATTTTTGTGATGATGATAATAGTAATCTTACTTAGTAATCTCATAATTTAATATTTCTCATTGTCTCTGTAGGGAGCCGGGCAACTGTCCAGTATCTGCCCTCTCTGTTTAATCTGCCCCAGGCCCTGGAGCCGTACTACACCCAGGGCTACGTTCTGGCCACTGTTCATCCCATCATCCTGTCTGTGGGCAGGACCAGGGCCCTCCCACTCAGCCTCCTCTACAGAGCGGTACTGGTTCGACCACGTCCCAGGTAACACAAGCCATACCCACACACCTTTGGAACATTTTCTGTGTGGTAGTAGCCTAGTATGAACCAGAAGACCCAGGTTCAAATCCTACTTACTACCATTGTGTCCCTGAGCAAAACACTTAACCCTGAGTGTCTCCAGGGGGACTGTCCCTGTAACTACTTTGGTTTGGATAAGGGCGCTTTGGATAAGGGCGTCTGATAAATGCCGTAAATTTTCTTAGACAGTCAGTACATACACATGTGAACCATATGGGCCATCCCCACACACTGCTACCCGAGTGCCTTTCATGGTGATGCAGCATGTCACAATGACAAAAACAGTCTCTTTTACTCCAAAACATTATGACTATGGACCGGTGAAGTGAATTTCGTTGTTGAAAGTGAAAGAGATCATTTTGTCCTTGGAATTGAAGCATTAACAATGGGCAAGCAGGCAGCAGAGCATCAGAACTGCAACCACAGCAATGAAAGAAGGTGACCTGGTTTAATTCATATTTCCTTTCATTGGGGAAGTCGTGGCACAAGGAAGCACTATTGAAATAGGCAGTGTGATGATGCCTTAACATTACTTTCATGTAAACAGCAGGAGATTACTGTGCCCTGCCACACTGCAGTTATTCAAGGAATCGAGCATCTGTGGGATGTGCTAGAACAAGAAGTCACATCTATGGAGGCACCACGTCACAATACACAGCATTTAAAGGATATGCTACAGATACCAGATACCAGTTTTGCCAACATAATTGCGACCTGATTAATATTAATAAGTGGTTTATGGCACCTGTTTGGTGTGAGGTGGCTCATTACTATCGGTCATTTATTGGTTTACTGCCGAAAAGTCTGTTGCTCTATGGCCAATTGCATCGTACATGGCTCCATGTGGCCTGTGTAGCTAAGGATTATAGCTAAGGGTCACATTCGTAAGAAGACCATTTGTAATAGATTGGTTGAAATTTAAGTTGAACCAAAATCTTTGCTCTTGTCTTACTCCTTTGCTCTTTGCTGGATACTCTCCTTCTTGATTTCTGATTATTTGATTTGTGTGTGTGTGTGTGTGTGTGTGTGTCCCTTTTGTCTGTGTGCAGTAAGCAGGAGGTTCCTATGTGTCATAATGTTCCGGTGTTGAGGGTGGAGGAGTGGCCGCTGCCTGGTGATGTGCTGACCAAAGATACAGTCAGAGCGCTCACTGACCGGGTCAGTTCTTTAAAGGACTTGAAGTCCACGATTCATGGGAATGTCTGACCAGCTTCAGCTTGTTAAAGTGCATGATAATCAGCAAAAACAGAAATTCTGATGTCTGTTAAAGCAGACTGCAGTACATAAGTGGGGTTTAAACATAAACATATTCATTTGCATGGATGTACGGTCTTAGGTTTGCTTTTCAACATCAACGCCTTCAAAAAAGAAAGTTTCCTCAGTCATGGTAGCATAAGATAATTGTAAAAGTCGCTCTGGATAAGTGTGTCTGATAAATGCTGTAAATGTAAATGGGTGCTCACGGCAGGCGCTGGCCGGTAAGGAATCGGACCCGTAATCAGACTGAGGTCCCTGCACGCTGCTCCCCGGGTTAAAAGCAGGGGACACATTTCATTGTGTCACCATGTGCGGTGCAGCAGTGTTTCACGATGACAATCACATCACTTCATGCGCCTGATTAACAGGTCCTGCTAAATGCAGTAGACACCAGCAGTCATGGCGGTAACATTTACGTGGACAAGACGTACCTTTCGCATGCACACACACACACACTCACCAAAGATATATATATTCGTGTAGCACTTAACAATTCCCTGGCATGTTCTATTCTTGACAAGTTCGGCCTTATCAGGGCTCTTAGTTTTGTAACTCAAAATCTATGGAAACCGAATGAGAATTGCTGGTGTCTTCCTCTTGTATGTCGCTTTGGATAAAGTTCTGCAAAGTAAAGTCAAGTAAAGTAAAGATCACAGTCCGTAAAATGGTCGTTTAATACACCCCCTAAATCTCTGACAGTGGGATGAAGCCGTGTGTCGCTTTGTAGGTGAACAGCACTGCGCAGGGTGGCATCCAATTTGTGGGCTCAGTCCTGGTGCAGTTGGGAGGAGGTTGTAATGGTCGCATGTCCAGTCCTAGAAAGGGCTGCCACTCCCCACCTGGAAACTCCCCAAGTACCCCACCAGGGGACCAGGACCAAGGCAACGACAGGGACAGTCAAGGTGATCCGCTGTTCCTGTAGGCACGTAGACATGTCAGATTTCATCATTACAGGGCTGTTGAGGAACCCTGCTCTCTCTGTCCTCCAGACCTGAGTCTCATGGTGCTTTTCCATTCCTGGCCCCCTGGCTGCGTCCCAGTGGATACCCCGGCTTGCTGCTACCATCAGGGGGCGCTGTCCATGCGTGTGTCCAGGAAGGGCCAAGTCATCAGTGGCCTCGAAGCCGATTGGCTGCAGCTCACTGGCTCCTACTACTGCAAGGGTTGGTCCCTTGTTGACTCCTTTGTGTACTGGGACACACCGAAAGGTACATAATATTAACCTGCATGAACTGTTTATTATTGATTATTATATAGTAAGTATCCCGTCAGACTTTTTAGATCGATATATACATCCTGATTGAGGGACAGTATGAAGTTAATATTGTTATATTGTAATGGCCTGAATAATACAGGCACCATGTTTGTGCCTCTTGTTTGATTTTAACTGATGCTCTGCTTGTCGCGCTCTTAGGAGAGCCTGTGCCCAGGTCGCTGGAGGGCCTGTTTGTGTACGAGGAGCGAAGCGCTTCCCTGCCAGCTAATGACACCATCGTAGTGGAGCAGTGGTCTGTAATTGAGGTAACACCAGTGTCGGGCTGCGAATCCATGCATTTCAACTCTGTCAGATATGGCGATCTGATGCTTACAAAGCTAATGGAAAGGTGCAACAATTCAGCGTCAATGAGCGCTATTCTCAAAGCGGGCGTGGCTTGTTAGTTAGCGTGAGGTTATGTTCCACAATCACTATTTTAATGTATTTTGTGTGTTTAAACATTTGTCTCTGTACTGTACTTGTTTTCATGTTCTTGTTCTTCATGCATTTCTGTCTGTAAGTGCAGATCACATGAATGTGTGTGTTTATTGCTTTGTTTGTTATGTTCCCTGCAGGGATCCAACGTGAAAAGCGATTACGGACCACTTCTGCACACGCTTGCAGAATTTGGATGGTTGCTCACCTGTGTGCTCCCCACACCCATCATCCGTCATGACAAGTAATGAACAAGCACAGTTCACCTTCTCACACACACACACACACACACACACACACACATTCACTGACTCAGCCACACCCACTCTCAGCTCTGGTCTACAGTGATTTTCTGCAGGTCAATTTAAAGTTCTGTGCATCTTCTACTCTTCTCTCTGGCTCCTGCAGCTTGAATACACTACCAGTGAACAGTTTGGACACACTCATGCATTAATTTACTCAACAGGGACGGTTTCCAACAGTCCTGAAGAGATGGTAGTAGCCTAGTGGGTAACACACTCGCCTATGAACCAGAAGACCCAGGTTCAAATCCCACTTACTACCATTGTGTCCCTGAGCAAGACACTTAACCCTTAAGTGTCTCCGGGGGGGGGCTGTCCCTGTAACTACTGATTATAAGTCGCTCTGGATAAGAGCGTCTGATAAATTCTGTAAATGTAAATGTAAATAAAGGTTTATACTTAACATTTTCTTATCATTCACTCATGTTAATGATCATCTCATCAAGCGGCTTTTGATGATGACAATAGTGAACAAAGCAGCCATGAAGGTTAAAAGCGGCAATAAACAGATTCATCAAACATACTTCACTTTCTCCTGATAAAAAAAAAATTAAATATGTTTTTTTGCACTGGATTATTCAAAAATGGCTCCATTATAGTTTGAAACATTTTAAGTGGTAGTGTATATTTTGTCTGTATGACTCATTGCTGAAAATGAATATTTCTGAAGCCCT